>NC_142030.1:53300200-53600200 GCF_982192425.1 Myodes glareolus
TCTGAGCAGAAGAAATGTTCTAAATGGAGGCGTGAGGCATTAAGGGGAAGTGCAAGGAAAATGAGGTTCTTTTGTCTGGAACCAGGTTGTATAGAAAGAAACTGAGCTCATAGATGACCAAGACTCCATGCAGCCTGATCTTACCCATGTGACGTTGGTTGGTGATTATTGAACGGGAAGGTACTCTTCAGAGTGAAGAGCACATCTGTTGGTGTTGCAGGCATGTCCGACCCGTGGCTATTGGCTGCATGATGCCAAGGACTGCTATGCATGTGGCAAAATACAGAATTGTAAACAGACTTAAAACAGTATGATAAAATTTTTTGAGTTTTTTTTAAACTCAAGTACATGGTTTTCAAGAATTAACTCTGTAGATGACAATGACCTCTCACAAAGTTAAAATTGAACACAGCTTTTAGTATTTGTACATAATGCAAACCCCAGAGAAACAGTCTATACACGGCATTCCCTTTAATCTTGGATAAAGTCAAATAGCGAGCCTTATCTGATACGAATCCAACCCGTGAGCAAAGTGTTTGTCACAGTCTCTACAAACTTGACAGCCAAGGAGGCTGTCATAAAAGAAGTAATGACAAAGGCATGAGCATAGGAAAATCACAAAGGCAGGTAGAGTGCCCTTGGCAGATTGAAGGTACCATCACCCTCTTGGGTGTTAAAAAATGAGAGGAGAGCTGCATATCATGAAATACCTTGAGGTAAGCAGCAATCTTTGGTTTGGGGACACGGGCAATTTATGGGGACTCTCCAATAGAGGGTTCAGGAGTGAATCCCTGGAGTTATTTCGTCCCCCTCTTGTGAACACTGATGGTTGCCATAGAGAGAACTCAACTGAAAACCAGGAGTAAAGAAAAAGTGGGGATTTATTCAAAGGGCTTGGCTTCCTGGGCTTGAGCCAAAGAGAAGAGGGTCATGAATCTGGAGGGACAAATGGAAGAAGACCAAATCATTTCACATCTTTGTAAACATGAAGAGATAAAATCTCAGGTGGAGAGCCAGGGGCAATGCTTCTCTAGCAGGGAAAACATACTTGGTTTTGTTTTCAGTGCATGTGTTTTCATATTGAGCTTCTATTATGATAGATGGCTACTGGTTTTCCATTTACTTAAAGATAAAGCTCCCTTTCAGAATACATTTAAGTTTTAAAAGAGAGTTCATTTAAAGATAAATATGAAGTAAACAACAGCACACAGTGGAAGGGGAACCAAGGAGATAAGAGACGTGCGATGGCTCATGTTCAGGGAAACCTTATAGAGCACGGGCTGCAGCCGACAGGTTTTGAGCAAACAAGTGATAGCATCAAGTCTCTGCTTGGGCAGTTTAATGTACTTCCCATATAAAGAACAGATAGAGCTGGGAGGTGGAGGCCAGCAGGCAGAGCCTCTAGGACTGGAGAGCCAGGGACAGAAGGATAAGAGTTGAGGCAGAACAAATAGAATCAAAAGAGTTAAGAATTCACTGCACCCAGTGCCAGCATGATGCAGGGCAGACGATAACAGTGCCCACCAAAATTGCCTTTAGAAAACATCTATTACAAGGAATATTAGAACTGATGTAGCAAAATAATGGGACAGGAATCAAGGCCTGTTAGCAGGTAGAGCACTTATGTAATTCCTCTCCCGGGAGGCTGTCAATGATGGAAGAAAACCATAAACATTTATCTAATGTGCACCCCCGACCCAGTGTTTCTCCAGAACAGCTGCGTTTGTTTTTCACATTTGCAGTAGAAAAATGGGGAAGGTCATCCAGGCCTGGTGTGGAGCACCAGGAGGGCAATTTCCATGCCTTGGATAGACACCATAGTGGAGGTATTTTCAGAGCACAGATACTTCGGATGTTTGTTTAGAGCTTTGGAGTAAGCCAGGAGATCTATTTTCCCGAACAGACTATTTAGTCAGAAAAAAATGAAATCAAATAGACATAATCATCGAAGTGTCAGGAAAATAATTTGAAACTACAGGTTAGGAACAACACCAGCCTATTATGATTGTAACAAATCTTATGCTAGTTAGGTGCTCACCTTATTCCGGGTTGTGTGTGGGTGTGCCACCCCCACCTCATCCCACACTCAATGAGTTTCTAGACCAGGCTTCACTTGTATAAAAATTATTTTCAATTACATTCTCAAGTTCTGGTTCCCTGAGAGTTTTAATCATCATGCTTTCAAATGAACCAGCGGCTCACAGGCATCAAGAGAGGGAAGAGACCTATCAGGTGATCAAGTCCGTCCCAACAGATATCTAAGGAGTGTTCCCTGCAGTGCATTTTCAATTGCTTTGTTCACTTCTGTTTTTAAATGACTCCAGCGACGGGACTCTTCGTCAATCTAAGAGGCCCATGGGAGCCTTTGCTCAGCCTCAGAGTCCTCATTTTAGAAAACATATTCTGATATGAAGTCTTGTTGCACCACTTGCTTCTCCCAATGGGCCTTTTCTTCTTGCCTGCATTTATGCCCCTCAGCCCCTACTGATGCCAGGGAATGCCAATAGCATTCCTCATCAATTACTTTCTTCTTTTCCTTCATTGCCGTTCATTCTTTGTTAATCTGAAGAGTTCTATGCTTTTATCTGCTTCTCTGGCCTATGTCACCATAGTAACTGAAGGCTTTGACAAGCACACCATTTCATCAGAAACCCTCAAAGGCTGCTGCTGCTCGTCCTTATGGCCTTCAGCTCCAGTGCAGAAGGAGACATTCTATAACCTTGAGCATTGAAGACATGATCAAGTCTGTGAATACCCACAAAACACCTGCACTAGAAAATCACTCAATAAATCTTTGGAGTCTAGGAGGTCAATGTCCCATGAGGAAGAGTTGGCTACATGCCAACATATATTCAAAGGTGTAAGATAAGGATATTCTACACAAAAAATTGTGCACGATTCCAACTTGAAGAAGCAATAGTGAAGACCTAGCATAGGGGTGACAGATCTATCAAATGAAAATACAAGATGTCAGTTACATTGGGATGACAAATAAATTAATACTTTGTTGTATAACTTTATCCCATACAATTATTGGAATATAGTTCCCCTAACCCCCTCAAAAACCTTATTTTTCCTCTGAGGCTGAAATTTAACTACTAAACTGAGTCTAATTCTTTCTTACTGTAGTCCCAGATACTTAAGAGTCTAAACAATAGTGTCATTTGAGCCCAGTGGTTTGAGCTGTCCTGGCCATCATGGAGCTATTTTTTTCCTTAAGAAAGAAATGTAGGAAAGGAGAAATATGTAACCTCCCCCTCCCCCCGAGAGAGAGGGTGTAGGGGGATAAGGATGAGGAAGAGAGGAAAGCAGGGAAGAAAATAGAGGAGAAGAGAAGAGGGGAGGGGAAAAAGGAGGTGAGGGAAGGGGAGGAAAAGGAAAGAATTAAGTTGATATGCCCTGTTTTTATTTGGCAATCACAGTTCTTTCCTATTTTGAAGTGTGATCTTCTTTGATGGTAGTTGGTAGCTATGTGGTTGAGTGCGACGCGCATCCTGACCAGCAGGAATGAACGCCACTAAAAACAAGAATTCCTTCCCTGGTCACATCTTTATTCGGAGCATTTGATTGAGGAAAATTGGGGGAAGGGAAGATAGAGCAGGGACGAGAGAAAGCTTAGAGAGAGGAAGTTGAGCCCAGAGGCAGCTGCTTTTAAACGGTGGAGAGGCTTGAACGCTGTCCTGATTGGTTAATGCCATTCTGCTGGTCTGAGCATGTGCAAGCAAGGGTGCAGGCAAGGGTGCTCAGCCCCACGTGGCTAAGCCAGGTATGGACTTGTATACCTCCAAACTGCAGGACCACCTGTGCCTCCAGGTGGCTTCCTACAGTTGAGTGGATGGTTAATCTTTCTAATGTCTTAATTCAAATGACCTAATATGGAGAAGGACAATTTAGCCTCTCTTAGAAATGAGTCCCCTTATGGGTTGTCCAATGAAGACTAGTTAACCTTGAAACCATATATACACAAACAATAAAACACACTCAGCAGGGACATACATATATGTATTAGACATATACACATACATGTATATATTTGTACATACACATACATGTGTGTGAACAATATAATCAGATGACCTGATAATAGACCTTGAAAGACTAGGGTGAAATGTCAATCTCAGATATTTCCAAATGCAAGTACATATATTTCCCTCTTAAGGTCTCACAACGATCCAAATATGACCCAGTGAAAAACTGCACTCTTCACAGTCATCACTACCACCACACACAAACTCTACAACAAAATGTAAAGTCCAAGGTTCCCAGGTTACAACACTATACTTCAAAAGGCAGATGGGCATTGAAGAGGCTCCTTATGGAGTTTGTTAGCCATTTGGGCAAGAAACTACTCTTGCCTGGCTGTATAAACTGGACATGTAGGATCCACAGAAAAATGACTACTGAACTTGTCTAAAGGTAAGACTGTCTTTTGGGGTTCCTGCTTCATGAAAGAGTCTGCTAGACATTCTACAGGATACAAAAAAAGTGATTGACAAACTGCCAATATAGGCAGAATTCTCTTTGAAATCTCCTGCTTCATGGAAAAGTCTGCTGTATACTATGGGCCTGTAGGCTGAAGATGGATGCCTGAACATTACAGAAGAACTTTGGGTGACTGTTTAAACAGTGAGATGTCTTTGTAAATTATAGAGTTTTGGAAGTTGCTTACAATGTACTTCCTGTTTACTTAGGCAATATTATACCCTTCTGGAGTCTTTGATGGAGTTGAAGAATTTATAGTTATAGTTTTCCTTAGTTAAGATAGAAGATAAAGTAGATATAAATATTGTAACTGTAATTCTTGCTTGATACCTGTTTTGTTATATGTAGTTTTGCTATATTAAAGTTAAAGCCTTCAATTTTGTTTAAACAGAAAAGGGGAAATAGTGTAGGAGGTCCTTCTGTCTATGTGTTACTTTCATTGGTTAATAAAGGAATTGCTTTGGGCCTATAGCAGAGCTTAGGGGAACAGAGTTAGGCAAGGAAGACTAAATGCAATGCTGGGAGGAAGAAGACAGAGTCAGGAAGCCACCATGGAGCCACCAGAGTCAGACATGCTGAAACTTTGCCACATGGAAATATACAGATTAATGGAGAAGGGGTTAAATTAATATGTAAGAGTTAGCCAATAAGAAGCTAGAACTAAGAGGCCAAGCAGTGCTTTAAATAATACAATCTCTGTGCGTTTGTTTCAGTTCTGGATGGCCAGAATGAATAAGTCCCTCCCTCCCACACACCTTCCAGGACTATCCACAGTAGGCAGACACACGCAGTAGCTCCCATGAAGCAATAATGGCAGCAAAACTACTTGCTAAACTGCTGGAAATTTCCTCTATGCTAGGCACTGTGCTGAGGACTTCATATACATTAAATAATGTAATTGTCATACAATCTTGTAGAGGAGTAGGATTTTGTTCTCCCTTACAGATAAAAACTTTGGCCAGAGAGACAAAGTACCTCAGGAAAACTCTCACAGCTCATTAATTAAAATGGAGAATTTTTTTGAGATTATGATAAACTAATTTCAGATTTTGTATACAATAAGGGATCTTGGAACTTCTGATATGGCTCATTTCAAAAATAAAGTTTTTGTGACAGTGTGGTATTCAATAAAGGCAGATAAGTAAGCAAATGAAACAATATATATTATATGTATACACATACATATATATTTGTAATAAAAGTATATTTCTGTTATATATTATATATATACATATATCTGTAATAAATATGCTTCTAGTGTATATATATATATATATATATATATATAGAGAGAGAGAGAGAGAGAGAGAGAGAGAAAACATTTTAAACCAAATTAGATAACTAGAGTGATAATGCTCCTCCAGAAAGCCATAGTTTATCCAATAGAAACTCAAATCCAGAAATTAAAAACCTCTTTCCAGCTGTTGGTCAAGGGAGTCCAAAAGAATCCCAAAACAATATAAGCTATTGCCGTTGTCTTTGATTGTCTACCAAAAATCGAAGGTAAATCCTTATTGCTGAAGACACAATGTACTTTGTACACAGAATTGAACTGGAAGTGACCTGGGAGTGTTGTCTCTAAGGACCAGCTCTCATAGTATTGGAAGGTGCTATCAAATTTGCTGAAAGAAAAGCAATCTACAGCACTACCCCCATTGTGATACCAATAAGACAGCAATGACCAGTGTAGCAATATAACCTCAAAGGTGCAATAGTGGCACCTCTATCTTGGGAGTCACCACCAGTTGTTTAATTGGGTTTAAGGGCCACTTAATAGGAAAGAATTTATTTCTAGTACTGTAAATCTAGTCAACTCTCAGTGATTGGTGAGGTTATGGCTTTTAGAGGAGACTCTATTACTGTTACTCTCCTAAGCGAGTATATTTCCTAACTGCATTCCAACTACCAGTCCTTACACCCAAAGATAAATGTATCTCTCAATGCTCATTAAAGAAATCCACAAGTGATCCAAATGTAGAGAACAAGTGAACACAGAGTGCCCAGTCCCAATGGATAGATCAACAACAAAACCCTAATACCTAAAGCTCAGGGAACATCTTGGAAGAGTTGGTGGAAAGATTGTAAGAATCAGAGAACAAGGACATTTGTTATGACACCTATGACACCGTGTCTCTAAAGGTGGCAGGGAAGCTGTACCTGTGAAATCTTAACACTATAGTAGCCCAAACAAGACCCAAACAATGACAATGACAACTGATATGCCCATGAAAATGGGGGAAATTACCTAAGTCCCCACTTCTAGATGAAGAGCTATAAGTAATTATTGACTGCTGAGAGAGAGGGAGAATCAGTCTTTTCTAGAGATGTGCCCCCAACTAGTTAGCTATGGACAGCCCTAAATATACACACATAGGAGCAACACTAAATGGCCACAGAAGATTATGTATAAACACACACACACACACACACACACACACACACACACACACACATACACACATATATATCAATATGTAGTCACCCAGCCTTGGTAGAGGTAAGACTTTCCTAGTGACTTGACTGTTTAGCTTTTCTGATCTTCAGCTTGAATATCAATATCTGTCTCTGGGTTTTATTATTTGTGCTACATTTGGCACCCAATGTTTGGAGTATGATTTCATGAAGAAGCCACTGGCACAGTCTGAAGCTGCAAGTGGGGCTCTCATTGGAGCTATACATGAGGCTCCAGCCCCACACGGCTAGGCTTTCTTTTCTTTTTGTTTCTCAAACCTCTGAGCAAGTTTAGGATTTTTCTGTTGTAGCTCTCAACCTTGCAACATATGTGATTTTTCCAAACAACCCACTGAATGTTTTTTTTTAGAAAAGCATCTCTCTCCCAATCTCTCTCTCTCTCTCTTTCTCCATCATGGGTTGTGGGTTCTCCCTGAACTCCCTTCTCAGGCTGCTGTCAAACTAGGCAGGTACCTTGAGATCCAATCAGGCTTTTACTTTTCTATGCAGCAGCAATAAAGCCTCACCTCATCATCAACATCACTGGTAGATATGAAATAAAATTGGGAATTCTTAAAGGGAGAAATTAGTTAAAAGAGAGAGTGTTTTCCCACATTTAAAAAAATGGAAAAACCAGCCAGGCAGTGGTTGGGCATGCCTTTAATCCCAGCCCTCAGAGACAGAGGCAGAGGCAGACAGACCTCTGTGTATTCAAGGCCAGCCTGTTCTACAAAAGGTAGTTCCAGGACAGGTTCCAAAGCTGCAGAGAAACCGTGTCTTGAAAAATAAAAAAGGGGAAAAGCATTATAATGGAGGAATTTGGGTTTCTGTATGATAATATGCTAGACAGTTTGAAAATGGAACAATTAAATGAGAGGATATCTAATTTACATGGGGTTTATGCAATGTCAATTGTAAATATTATCAGCTTTATCATTTTATCTTATCACTAAAAAAGTTGGTTAATCTTAGTGCTAAGATACAGGCCTTAGAAAAACTTAATAAAACATATCACAAAGATATTCAAATCTGGACAGAAGAATTTAATGGAGAACCAATTATAGCACTGTATTATAAGAAGAGAGAGGACCAGCCTAAGGTTTACAGATAACCAACCTTAATACGTCCAGCAACCTTCCAGGCATTGCCAAATGGCAAGGCTCTGTTACAGTTAGCTGGACTCCTGTGCCAATGTTAGATTTAAGAAGGTTCAAGGAAGCAGTAGTCTCATATAATGAGCACTCATGTGAAGCAAATGATAAACTCCTGACCAGTTTGTAATAGGATTATCCCTAAAGACTGGGTAGAATTGTTTGCTGGTGTGTTAGAGCCTGATCAACAATGACAATGGAGCGCATGGTTCAGAGAAGAGGCTAAGATTATTGAACAATGGAGTAAAGCTAGAGGGAGGGAAATCTCCCAAGAACAATTTCTTGGAGAAGGAGAGTACACTAGTATAAAAAGGCATATTTTTATTGAGCTCTACAGTTTTCTCTGCTCCCCTCCCTGCTTCTCCCCTCCCCTCTTCAGCCCTCCCCCAAGGTCCCCATGCTCCCAATTTACTCAGGAGATCTTGTCTTTTTCTACTTTCTACTTTCTATGTAGATTAAATCTATGTAAGTCTCTCTTAGTGTCGTCATTGCTATCTAAGTTCTCTAGGATTGTTGCTTGTAGGCTGGTTTTTTTGTTTTATGTTTAAAAACCAACAATGAGTGAGTACATGTGATAATTGTCTTTCTGTATCTGGGTTACCTCACTCAAAATAATGTTTTCTAGCTCCATCCATTTTCCTGCAAAATCCAAGATGTCGTTATTTTTTCTGTTGTGTAGTACTCCGTTGTGTAAATGCAGAACAGCCAGAGATACACAGAGAAACACTGTCTTGAATCAGAAAAACTGTAGAATTCCAGAACTCAAGAGGGTGTACATTCAAGTGTTTAAGGAAAGTCTACAGACGATCCTGTCTAAACATTAACAACACAACAAAATTAGCTAGTGTAGGACTTCTGTTAAATCACATTTCTATTTAATGGTAAATCCAATTAAAAATTAGTGGTTATTCTTACCCGCCCCCCAAACTCCACAAAGATTTGAACCCTCTACTGTCACTTTCATGATATGCAACTACTATACATTTGACGTCGTGTAAGTTTACTTAATAGTTTCTCCTTCGAGACCTGGATCTTTTTAAAATGGAAAGATAACACAAAATCCAGAGAACTCTGTAAGTGTGAGGGAGTGAGCCTGCAAAGCTATGGAGAAATTCCTAGAATGGGACACCAGGCTGCTCTGTTCCTTTAGGGGGTGATGCATCCACAGGGGCTTGCTTTCCTCTGATTAAAACTGTAGATATGATATACATACCAGACTTCAAATGTACTATTTTAAGGTCTAAAAAATTTAAAAATATATATCATCATCCTGAGAGAGAGGCAGTATAGGGAAAGATTACATTTGACCAGATAACTTGCCTTTCATCTTATTTTCGTTAGTAGTTTTTTTTTGTTTTTGTTTTTTTTTTTTTAAAAAAAGTTCTCTTTGGCTAGCCTGGAACTTGCTTTGTAGACCAGTGTGGCTTTGAGCACATAGAAATCTGCCTGTCTGACGGAGACCCACATTGGAGCACTGGACTGAGCCCCCCATGGTCCAAATGAGGAGCAGAAGGAGGAAGAACATGAAAAAAAAACTCAGGACCGCGAGGGGTGCGATCACCCACTGATACAAGGGGACTGATCTAATGAGAGTTCACCAAGGCCAGTTGGACTGGGACTGAACGAGCATGTGATCCAACCAGATTTTCTGAATGTGGCCAGATTCTCTGAATGTGGCTGGCCCGGAGCCTTTCTGAAAAGCCATTGACAATGACGCTGGGACTCGTTTCCTCTGCATATACTGGATTTTTGGGATCCAGTCTGTTTGGATACTCACCTTCCTGGACCTGGAGGGAGGGGGGAGGAACTTGAACTTCCCACAGGGCAGGAAACCCTGACTGCTCTTAGGGACAAAGAGGGAGGAGGAGAGGGAGTGGGGGGAGTGGGAGGGTGTTGGGAGGAGGGGCGGAAATGGAAACTTTCATAATTCAATAAACTTTGAAAAAAAAAAAGAAATCTGCCTGTCTCTGCCTCTTGAGTGCTGGGATTAAAGGCATGCAACACCACACTGGACTCATATTTTATTTTCAATGACATCCTTTCATGTCATCTCTCAATGACACTATGTCCCACAACTTGGATTCTAACTTATCTTTCCTACATCCTATCATATGCAGTCTCAAGAGTTTATGTGTATGTATGTATGTGTATATATATATATATACACACACATATACACATATATACACACATATATATGTATATAATTGTATCTTATGTACACACACATATATATGTATGTATGAATATGTGTGTGCGTGTGTTTGATTACACACGTATGTATGTATATGTGTATTCACACAGACACACACACTATAGTAACATCCACAGAAAATCAATAAAGGGCTTGCTGTTCTTACATCTTGACCTCACTCAATCACAAAGAGGGCCCGACGGACGGAAAGCAGGGTCTCATTCCCATGTGTCCCAAGACTGAGGAGCCTCGGGTGTGTGATGCTGAGAGATGCTTTCTCCATCTCCAGTGTCCCCTGTCTAATCTTTATTTATGGTCTTGTCAAGTTAATAAGTGGTAATTGAAGATGCCCTTGAAAGAAAATTTGAAGTCCCCTGTCAATATTCTTGAAGGTATACAAGCAAAATGAACGCTCAGACCTACAGATATATTTTCAGGGGCCAGATTGCCACAGATAATCCTTGCCGTGCTCAGCTCACATGGATGTAAGGGAATTGAGAGCCAATAAAGTAGACCTCCAGAACTGAACTACTTTCTGATCCAAATACAACAGAAAGATTTTTAGAAGGCATCAATGTATTCCCTACAAACCCTATTATGTAACTCTTTCCCTCTAAAATGCCTAACTAAATCCCCAAAAGGAAATGTCAGAGCTCTCAAGTAGAGTTTATTTTCTTTCAATTAGAGCAAAGCATAAACTGATACTGACATTTGTAGCCTCGTGTTCAGTACAGCACTGTGTATGAATACCAATGTACAGAAATGACCCTGATGTCTAATGACACATGAATAGACTCGGATGCAGTGAGATATTATTACTCAGCTTTAGAAAGACCTTCTGTCCGTGACACTGGTGAAACTCAGGAACTTTAGGTGAGAAAGCAGATACAGGAAGACAAACCCTGCATAATCTTATACACAGAAGCTCTCATAGGCAACAGAAGATTGACAGTTACCAGAAACTGCAGGTACTGGGGAAAGAGAGAGTAGATTTCCATAGTTAGATACGATAAATATCTATGCATAGTTGGAAGGTTATGAACACAGTACCTTATACAGCAAAAATGGGGGGATGCATAATGCTCCATCACAAGGAAATATAAATATGAACTTTTGAGGAGACAGAATTATTTACCTTGATTTAAATATTGCATAATGTATACACATATGAAAACATTACATGGTTCCCCATAACCACATGTCAGATACAATCAAAAGGGCAGAATGTCCAGCTGTGAGTCACTCTTGGAGTTCTAAAGCATACCAACAGACCTATATACCTTCCTACACACACAGACACACACACACATACAGACACACACACACAAACCATATGAGCTTGTAGATATCTTAATTAGTCTGACCATGGTAATTATCCCACCATGTAGACATACATCAAAACATCATGCTGCACTTTAAACATCACTCCGTAAATACATACCATTTGTAGTCCTCAATCATACCTTTATAAAATTGGGGAAAAAAACAAGGCTGTTTTGAGGGCGCAGCAGTCTGAACCATTTTTACTTGGAAGATGGTTTGCACTCTGCCTGAGGGCACCTGGAGGCTTTCCTGGGTCAAATCACTCTTAGTAAGAAGGGCTTATGGGGTCTGCTAATTTTATTGATCCCAAGCAGGTTCCTCTGTAGTCTGCAGAGGACCCTGGGCTCCATTTCTCAGTGTAAACCCTAGCTCCAGGATGTGGAGAATCAATGCACTCACTGTTATTCTCACCAAGGAGCAGAACAATTACTAAAATCTATTTGCCAGTAAATGTGCCTTGTCTTGTAAATCATTGGGTCGTTAACCTTAACAATTCTAACGTGCCGTCTCTATCCAATTCAATTAAAGTACAGACCAAGGTAATGCTTAAGAATACATTTCAGGCCAACAAATATACTATCATGGTATTATATTCTCATAAATTAACCAATACATCACACACACACCCTTCTTGGAAAAAGGACAGTGCGTGACAAACACAGGGCAGGGGAAACACAAAGGCAGTGATTCTGAGTAAGTCAAGGTTTGGAGAATTAGGGAGAACCAGTATTCAAGGCATAATCACGGGCATCATTTCTTCTGCCCTCCCGCATGGCTGGATAACAGCCAGGCAGAGAAGAAAGCCTGCTCAACCCGTAATTGCTTCAGTCATGCCTCCTGAATTGGATCATAGGGCAAGACTGTCTGCTTCCTGGTTCTAGTCTTTTGAGACTGTAGTTATAACAGAAAAGTTGAAGATGCTGAGTCCTGGCCTGGTCCTCCATAGACAGAGAGATCATTTTGAGAGCAAGTCAAAGAAAGTTTCTGAGCAGTAGAACCCACTCTGTCCTTCTTTCCTGTTGGCTCTCTTAAGGGTTAAGCAGAGATCAAAAAGGAAAAATAATGCTAATAGGGAATGTATCTCAAGATTAACGGTTCCTTTCCAAGATTTGATAGTGTAGCGATGGATGTCCCTGCCCTTCCTGGGGGTTTGACACAAAACAGTGTTTCAGCTTTCATTCTCCCGTAACTGTTCCAAGCTAGGAAACTTTCTAACCAGCATATTTGCATCCAGAGATACTGTTTATCAATTATAGTCAACACACACACTACTTATCAATTATAGTTAACATACTGCTACAAAGTCAGTAACTAAGAGATCCCTTATAGTTCTGCAGGTGAGAGGCACCACACAGGTCTCGCAAGGCTAAAATCGGGGTGTCAGCAGGGTTCTCTGTGCTCCGTTCTGGAGACCTTAAGGGAAACTGGCCCTTGCTGGCTCTGGTTCTTGCAGTATTAGCTGCCTCCACAGGCTTTGGGAGCCTGAGAAGCCACTGGGGACAGATACCACCTTCCATTTCCATTCTAATGCATCAGGTTTAAGAAAGAGAAGCATCTGGAGTCAGGATTAGTGTGTAAGAGCACTTACTGCTAAAGGCCTAGGACATGAGTTAGGATCTCCCACACCTGTGTGAAAAGATGGATGTGGATACAATGTACCCATATAATATCGGAATTGTATTGGGGCAGAGACATCAGAGGATCACTGAGGTGCCTGGCCTACCTGACTAAATGAGAAAAAGACACCCCCAGTTCTCTGAGATACCTTGTGTAAGGGGACTGAGGCAGACTGTGACAGAGCAAGTCCTCCTCAGTCTCCACACACGTGTGCATGGTAAATAACGTACATACATTACGAGCATGGACACAAACATACACACACACTCTCTCTCTCAGACATTACTGTTGTCTCTCCTTAAGAATTAAATGCCATATGACAGGTAGGAAGAGGAAGTTATCATAGATTTCTTTTCTTTTTAGTCTTTTATTTAATTGATTTTATTGAGCTCTACATTTTTCTCTGCTCCCCTCTCTGCCTCTCCTCTCCACTTCAACCCTCTCCCAAGATTCCCACCCTCTCAATTTACTCAGGAGATCTTGTCCTTTTCTACTTCCCATGTAGATTAGATTCATGTATGTCTCTCTTAGGGTGCTCATTGTTGTTTGGGTTCTCTGGGATTGTGAATTTTAGGCTGGTTTCCTTTGCTTTATGTTTAAAAATTGCTTATGAGTGAGTACATATGATAATTATCTTTCTGGGTCTAGGTTACCTCACCCAATACAATGCTTTCTAGCTCCATTCATTTGTCTGCAAATTTCAAGATGTCATTATTTTTTCGGCTGTGTAGTACTCCATTGTGTAAATGTACCACATTTTCCTTATCCATTCTTCAGTCGAGGAACATTTAGGTTGTTTCCAGATTCTGGCTATGACAAAAAATGCTGCTATGAACATAGTTGAGCACATGTCCTTGTGGTACAATTGAGCATCCTTTGGATATATACCCAAAAGTGGTATTGCTGGGTCTTGAGGAAGGTTGTTTCCTAATTTTCTGAGAAATCACCATACTGGTATCCAAAGGGGTTGTACCAGCTTGCATTCCCACCAGCAATGCAGAAGTGTTCCCTTTACCCCACATCCTCTCCAGCATAAGTTGTCATCAGTGTTTTCGTTCTTGGCCATTCTTACAGGTGTAAGATGGAATCTCAGAGTTGTTTTTATTTGCATTTCACTGATGACTAAGGATGTTGAACATTTCCTTAAGTGTCTTTCAGCCATTTTAGATTCCTCTGTTGAGAGTTCTCTGTTTAGGTCAGTTCTTCATTTTTTTAATAGAGCTATTTGTTCTTTTGATGACCAATTTCTTGAGTTCTTTGTATATTTTGGAGATCAGACCTCAGTCTGATGAGGGGTTGATGAAGATCTTTTCCCATTCTGTAGGCTGTTGTTTTGTTTTGTGTCCTTTGCTTTACAGAAGCTTTTCAGTTTCAGGAGGTCCCACTTATTAATTGTTTCTCTCAGTATCTGTGCTGCTGGAGTTATATTTAGAAAGTGGTCTCCTGTGCCATGTGTTCAAGTGTACTTCCCACTTTCTCTTCTATGATGTTCATTCAGTGTGGTTGATTTTATGTTGAGGTCTTTGATCCATTTGGACTTGAGTTTTATGCATGGTAATAGATATGGATCTATTTTCATCTTCTACATGTTGATATCCAGTTATGCCAGCCCATTTGTTAAATATGCTTTCTTTGAAAAAGAAACATTTGGAATGGAAACATTTGATATTATCGTGGGTTTTTTAAATCTGGTAAAAAGAATGGAATCTGAGTTCTGCTTCTGGTCCTGAGTGGGTACATGATATTCTAAACTACCCCTTCCCACAAGGTAAGATTACAGATGTACCATTGCCCTTTCCTTAACAGTTAGCCCAAATGAGACAGCCAACCTCCTGGACAGAAAAGGGCCACTCAGGAAAGCTGAAACTTTGATAGAGAGATGGGAGGAATAATTATCTCTTACTGAGATAAGAGTTTAGAGAGCCGGAGGCCCCTTCCTGGAGGCAGCGGCTTTCAGAGTTTCATTGCTTAGCTGATCTATTTTCCTAAGTTCTAACTTTAAAAATAGGGTTTCCTTTTCCTTTCTATCTTGTCTTCAGACCTTAAGCATGCTAACCCTGACAGTAAATTTGCTCACTGCGAAGACATGCTGGTCCTCCTTCCCCATGCAGCTGTGCACAGGTCTCTCAGGCTGACCCTAACCCAGAAAACATGACACACCCTCTTCCTTTTCTTCATCTCCTACCTCCCAGAAACTTCTGTGATTCCAGCTTGCCTGCCCTGTGGTTTTTCCATCAAACTAGAAACATGGTCCTTGAGCTTCCTTTCAAGTCTAACTTTAAATTATTTTATTTATGAGATTAAAAAAACTGCAAAAGAGCACCCCAATCCCTGACTAATGTGATGCATTCACTTTCTTGGAATGTGGGCTGTTAGATGAGGGTCATTCTGAGGGCCATCTATCATACTTCTTTTCACTTCTGACAGCCAGCTAGAGCGATAAGTCCTCTTCCTGCTCCCCATTTCTCTCTCATGTCTCCCTGTTTTGTGAATTTTCCTGTTCCAAGTAGGAAAAGTCATCTACCTTTCTTTCTTTATCTTAGCACCCGAGCCGACACAAACAGACACTTGTGGTTGCTTGAAAACCTCCTCCCATTTTTATACCCAAAGCTGACCACATGAGCAAGACTTTTGTCAGATGGGGTAACGCAGGTCCCAGGTATTAGACCATGGGTATTATCGTTTTAAGGGGTGAATGTGTTACTCTGCCTACACCTACAAGCCTGCTCATATAGCCAGTCCATCTTTAAGGATGGGAGAAGAATGCCACTGTGCCATTACCTCCTCCTGACACTTCCATGCTGTGCATAAGAACAATTGGCTTCCCTCACCTTCTTTATTGTTCTCAGAAAGTCAGCCTCACTGCAGACTCCCCTCTCGTGGACTACTAGAACCAACACTTGCTTTTCTCTAAGTGAAACTTGAAGAAAAGCAGCATCCACTGGATGGTCCCCAGGCACCCATTTTCATGAAGATCACCTTGGGAAGCACATCCCGATTTAGAATCTGCCTCCAGTCTAGCTGGGACACTGGAGCTTCTTGGAAGCCTCAGTTTCCTCATCGGTTAACTGGCAGCAACAACAGAATTTACTGCAGACGGTATTTGTAAATGTGCCTAGAAGTCTACACGCAACAGCCTTGTGCACAGCATTTAAGCTCTCAATGAAGGAAAGCCATTCTGTAGCCACTGACGTCACCACTCACTGTGTCCTTTAACATCTGTAGAACAGGCAATGGCTTGCTCCCTATAAACATCAATTCACCCACCAGTTAAATGAAAAGGGAGCTTACTCATTTCAAGGGCAAGTTAGGAATTCTTTTAAAGCATATGTCTGCTGTCATGGTTTGCTTCATCATGGAAACTTGAGAAAGTGCCACAGAGGAATTAGAGAGTTTGTGGAAATTATACTTATATTACATTTATTGTATTCATTTTTGTAGACCAAAAGTCCATGTTTTTTGTTTATTGTTTTTCAATAAATGACAAGACCCTGGCTATCATGAACACTGAGGGTACAGTTATACTTGGTTATAGCCATTCAATGTACTATTACAGTACAAAGACACTGTAGCTAACACGGAATAGCTGAGCATCCTTAATCCTCTTTTGCAACAGCACAGAATGGGCTTGCTTTACATTGCATGCAATCACTTCCTGATCTCTCTTTAGACTGGCATCTAGAAGGCTCGGGTTTAGGCTGGTGATGGACTCTTTATTCTAGCCTTTAGTCCTTGAGCGTTTCTCAGGATTTATATGGGACACGTTATTGCAGCCAATCCTAGAGCTATGAGTACAATCAGGAAGCTAGCAGAGACTTTGTCACTTTGTTGTAATTGACCTATCTGAACTTTCCACTAGTCTACTTGAAAATGCCTTCATTTAGAGTTTTGTTCTGTTCTGTCACTACAAAAATACCATGAAACTGTTACCACACTGGACCATGGTATTGGGGTCATCTAAAGGTGTGTTTCCAGGCTGTGGTGACTCATGGTGACTCTCTTATGCCCTTTGCAGTGAAAGCTTGTGTCTTATGCCACAAGGTCAATAGTGGATTTTAAGATACTAGTATGTGGTCCTGTGTTGCTATGTGCTGTCAGCATCCAAGAGCAAGAGAGGCATAAGCATCTTGCTATCAGACTTCCCAGAGTGTAGAACCATGAGTAAGATGACCCTTTATTGCTTGCATTCCACTCAATCTCTGCTCTTCAGTTCTAGCAACAAAAGACAGATGAAGGCATCATCTTTGACCATTCCTAGAGTCTCCTAAAAGCATATTTCAGTAAATAGCCATGCACATGCAGGACAATTTAAACTGAATTTTAGCATTTTTAAATTCTGTCTTTATATTTAATTAATTAATTTTTGCACGGAGGGCACGACACGGTACATGGATGAAGTCAGAGGACAGCTTTCAGGAATTGGTTCTCTTCTTCTACCACGGAGGTTCAGGGGATCAAACTCAGGACATCAGGCTTGGTGGTAAGCATCTCAGCTCACCAAACCATCTCACAGACCCTATACTGAATTTTATATAAGTGCTTATAACACATTTTAAACACACAAAAGAAACTGAAACAAAATCTGAGGTGTTCATTAAATGACACTTTTCCTGTGGAGGGTGTTACTTGGTGCACCAGATTGGCATCTGGTGATGTAACCATGGCCTTGTGCTGAAAAGATGGCCCAGAATCTTATAAGACCAGGAGGTATTCTCAAGTCTAAAGATAGACATGCGGACCTTTGCCTCTGGCTATAAAACTATCACCTTTTATTCACTGGCAAAATAAGTGTATTTAATAGACATGCAGGAGTTGGAACTCTGAACTTGAACTTGCTCCAAAGGAAGAAGTAAAAGGCATCTTCCTCATGCCTGTCAAAGCAATGGACTAGGAACCAATAATCCTACCAGGACCAGGGTTGGGGAGGAGCCTCCACCCTAATTCCTTAATACACCACACTACCCTCACACTCTTTCTCTCCCATTCACAGCAGGGGATCTGTAAGATAAAGTGTTTAGACCACCTCCCTGGGGCGAGAATGAAAGCTGTTTCCTGAAGAGAGAACTGAGATGCTGGACCATCAGACGGCCACACAGTCGAAACTTCTCGTCTTCTACACGTCTTGTGACTTTTCTCCTGAGGTTAGCCAACAGACGATGAGACCTCATGCCGCTCTAGAAACTGGAGTTGTACAGACAGGGTAAAGAGGAATTGAATGTCTTTCTCTCCTTGCTCTGGACAAACTGTAAATAAATCTAGTTTTGTTTCTCAATTTTTAATTTCTTTCCTCTTTTGAACAGGTTGGCCTCAAACTCACAGAGATCCATCTGCATCTTTCTCCCAAGGCAGATTAAAGGCACACACCACCACCAGCTCTAGTTCCTAATTATCTTAAAATATAAGGAATCTACAATGATAGGTGTGGACCAAGAGCTCAGGGTAACAGTGACAGCCTTCTAACTCCTCTTAAAATGGTGGAGAGCATCCCATGACAAGATAGTGCTGTGTGATTCCAGTGAGTCCCTTAACCTGTCTGACTCAATTACCTGCTCAGTTAAAAATACAGGATGCTAGTGAGTATCATGAGGAAGAAAATAATTGAGCATAAAGTTAATAGAAAACAGTGACTCTCATTCTTGGTGAATAGAAAATGCAGGGTTACCACTGTCATCATGGCTTGTTATGGAGGGCATCTAAATATTTGGAGAACTATTTATTTATAATGAAAAAGAATCAACATGAATGGTGAGGAACTCATCAGAGAAAAATGCAGGTTTACTCTGAATGACAGAAAATACTGTGAGCAGTAGCAATCCCAATAATAGGCTCAAGATCAAAGTGATTAAGCCAATGAACCCCACAACTTACACACTGAAGGCACAGGGCTCTACTAGTTGGGCTGACTGTAATTGTTGTCTAAAATGCTTTAAGTGTTTTGAGAGGCATCTTCTGATATAGTGGCTGAGAAGCTCACTAGCTGCCTTGGTAGAAAGAAGCTAGACGCTGTCACATTGTCAACACAGGTCTAAAGGCATTGGAGCATCTTCCCTGTGACCTAAACTCTGTATGCCATGTTTCACTTGTACAACCCCAGCCTCTTGTATCATGATCTCATTGCCATCAATATATCTGAAGGAAGAAGCCTTATCTTTTCAGAAACATACAGCCAGTTCCCAGAATAGATGTCATCTGAGGCTGCCAGCGGATGATGTAATGAGGCAAGTCAACTGCGAAGTGACAGGCTGGCTGCCTCCCTTGCTGGTAGCTGCCAGACATCTCAAAGCCGAACTCTGCACACACATGGGATGCTTCCTTTGGAAGTTTCCCTTCAACCTTAGGACATACTCTGAGGATGGAAACAATGAAGGCATCTAGTACCCAGGGTGGAGGCCACTGTGTAATGCGGAGTCATATGCTTTGGGGAGCAATTTGATCTTAAGAGATGGAGGCAAACTGCATCCTTCCTAGTGGGAATGAAGATCTAAAGAGACACGTGTGCCCCTGCCTTTGACTACTGCAGATGAGAAAAAGGATCTAATTTCCCTAGGAGTTCCATGCCAGGAGAAGGAAAGGACTGAAGCCTGGTGCCAGCCAAAGAAGGAACTTGTGTCCTGAAAACGGATTTTGTACCATTTTGTCAACTTGTCAGAAAACCTTGCAAAGGAGACTTGAACCTAGGTAATGATGCAGGACCACATCTTGACCAGCACTGGTCAGCTGCGAGATCCTCTAGCCTTCCATTTAAACCTGACTTCCCCGTGAGACTGGCAAAGATGAACCGGAGGACAGGAAGTCACTGGGCCTCGTCTCACTATGGCCACATGGAATAAACCTCCTAGCTCTAACTCTTCATTATTATTCACCTGTTTAGCTGGCCAAGAGAAGACAGGTGGCTCAAACCTAGCTTGTTATGGTGCCAGGGCCCAGCTCTGACCCTAATAATTGCCGTCTCCAGACAAGGAGGCAAATGACAGCAATCAGGCCGACCAGAGTCTTGAAGGCACCATTCCATGTACATTTCTGTGTTATGCTCATGCAAATGCCTTAAGTGTGGCCTGGTGTCAAGACCAGAAGAAGCCACCCTTACAGAAAACTGACTTAAGATTTCCTGTAGCTTGGCTTGTCATAGACTTTGAGCACACAGAATCTAATATACAACTATTTCCTGAAAATTACAAAGCTTGCATTTGATAAATTCATAAGAGAACAGCTACATCAGGCAAAATATTCTTATATAATCAGGAAATATAAAGTGATGATTCCATAATGCAAATAGATGAGGTCACATTTTAGTTTCCAGACCAGCAATGTCCTGCTCACCAAACTGGGTGTGTGTGTGTGTGTGTGTGTGGACGTGTACATGTGTATGTGTGGAGGTATATGAGTGTATATGTGTGTATCTGTGAGTATATTCTGTGTGTGTACATATGAGTGTGTTAGTGTATGTGTAAGTATGTATGTATATGTGCTTGGTTGTGAGTATAAGTAAGTGTGTATGTGTATGAGTGTGTGAGTATGCATGTATGTATGTACATGTGTGAGTATGTGTGTGTATTAGCACTTCACATCCATGACTGAGTAATATTCCAATGTATGGAGATGGGAGCATTTTGTTTCCCATTTCCTTGGTTGTCAGGTATTCGAGTTCTTCCCATTTTTGACTGCCACCAACAGCGCTGCTTTGAACATTTGTAACCAAGCTTTACGAACACGTGTTTAATTCTCTTGACTATAACTCTAGGAATGGAATTGCTGGCCCACATGGCAACTATGCCAAACTTTTGAGCAGTGTAACTGTTGGCTGAGGAAGACACCACCACTTCACAGTCCCAGTGCTGGGTATGAGGGTACCTCAAGTTTTCACTCACCTGTGTCTTTTCAATTACAGCTATCCTAACAGTTGTGTGTGGGGGGGTGTCCCAGTTTTAAACTATAGTTTCTATAGATAATGATGCCCAGTGTCTTTGTATATACTTGTTGGCAATTTGTATGTCACGTATTGATATCCTTTCTGGAGTTTTAATTGAGTAGTCACTTTTGCAAATTGTCGACGTTCTTTCTGTGTTCTGGAGATGGGACCGCTTTACCAGATAAATGATAACAAGAGGAAAATATTTCTCTCCCATTCTGTGACTTGTTTTTGTTTTTAAAATGGTATCCTTTAAGGAAAACTTTTCTTTTTCATTCTTTTTCCACATTTTTTTCTTTTTGTGTGTGTGTTTGCACACATGTTCCATGGCATATCTGTGGAGGTCAGAAGACAAACTGTGAGAACTGGTTCTCCCCCTTCAACACATAGGTCCAGGAGACACAACTTAGGTTGTCCAGCTTCATGGTAGGTAGGTTACTCACTGAGACACCTCACTGGTCCCACACAAACGTTTTTAATTCTTACATAAGTCTAGTTTATATATGTGTGAATACATATTTGAAATTCCATAAAAAACAGAGACAGAGAAAGAAAGACCAAAATATTTATAGAAATAATATCTAAATGTTTCCCAAAATCGATTTAAAGAAAACCATAATCACTACAGACATAAGATGGTCAATGAAATTTACTTAGGATAAAGTCAGAGATTCCCTGTCACAAAGAAAAAGGAGCCAAGAAAACATCAGATACAAAGAGACACACCGAGTTGGTGTGAGTGAAGACAGCATGAATGGAAGCCGGCACAGGAAAGGACCACAGTCTCCCCAGGATCTCCGAGTGTCGCCATTCTCTGGACTGGGATTCAGGACTCTGTAGGAAGGATGGAGGGAGCTGCACACAAGCACGTAGACTCTCCGCTCCTTTCAATAGACACAGTATGACCAAGGTCTCCAAGCTGCTGCTGTTGTGGCTTCCCCACCATGACTAATTGTAATCTGGAACTGTGAATGAAAACAAACACTTTCTTCCTTCAGTTGCTTGTGTACGGTGTATTTATCACAGCCAACACGAAGCCTAACTAAGACGGCTTTAGGTAAGCTATGACTTACCAGAATCTGCCACATGGCAACAACAGCAATAGCAAAGTTCCTGGAACGGTTCCTTTGTGCTAAGTGCAGCTCTGAGCACATCCTACGTGTTGATTAAATTCACTTTCACAACAATCCTGTGATATAACTGTCATTACTGGCTTAGTTCTGTGGAACAGAGAGACTCAGGAAGAGAAATGGATTGGAAAGCAGCAAAAGTAAACTTTGCATGCAGTCAAATTCCAAACTCATGCTATTGATCGTTTGATAAATAATCTCAAAGTGTTAACGTTGTCTTCACAGGGTGTTGTGTTTATCTAGATGTGGTTTATAGTACATAGATTATCTCTCTTCCATCAAAACGGTGCTGTAACATCTCCTAGATCAGGGAAAGGAAATGTTTGTCACTTTTGTTGTTAGCTATATTGTAATAGTCATCGGAGATAATAGGAAGTGAATAATTGGCTATTTGCACAAGAGGTACTGTCTTAATTGCCCTTATGAGCATCTTTAAATCTTTCATATATACTTTAAACATCCCCTTTTAGTGAAGAATACATTTTGATGAAAGATTTGAACAGTTTCTGGAATGTATGTGGAAACAATATTATGTTAGTAAAAGCAGGGCTGTAGATGAGATACATATAGAACTATGGGAATAGCCACAGGCAAAAGACTAGGCTTGCTCTAAGCAAGGCAATGTCTGTGCACACAAGCCACACCTCTTAAACAAGGGTATTCCTCAGGCCTTTGATTAACTAAGTGAAAATCTTAGCCTTGACTCTTAAATATGGAGGGAAGTGGTGATTATGTGCCCCTGGTACACATACTCAGGACAATGACTGTGTCTTGTGCAGGCTTGGCTAGGCTGAGTGTCAAGCTGTGAGGAGTGTCAGAATGAGAGACAGGAGGATGAATGATATCACTCTCAGAGTTTCATGTTCTAATCTCTGGAACTTGTGCATGTAAAAGGCTAATAGTGGAACAGGACTTGGTTAGTCCATGGAGGGGGGATGTCAATTGTTTAATTGACCTAATTGGTTGGCTTGGTTGTCCAGATAAGCCTGGTATAACCACAAGAGCCCTTCAAAGTGAAAGAGAGAGGCTGTAGGAAAGACAGTTCAAAAAGGAAGAAGCCAGCATTGAAAGAAGCATATCTTCTGTCAGAAAGAGAGATAAGGGGTCATAAGCTAAAGTATTCATGCAGCCTTGAGAGACGAGAAGGAACAAGACAACAGATTCTCTGCTAGGACATCCAGAAGGGCATCTGCCTTTCAGGAACTAAATTTTTATCCCACTGAGATTCAAAACTATATGATGTATCTTTGTGCGATTTTCTTGCATTAAGTTTTTAATTGTTTGTTCCAGTCACTATAGGAAACTTAGAATAACAGGCAAGAGTCAAGAAGCTACACAATGTATATTCAACTTAATCCCACCCATCCATGAATTCCAGGTCAACAGTGAACACAGCCTAGCACAATCATGGATTGCCATGAACAGACTCCAGCACAGCTGTTCTGATGCTACAAGGTCGAAGGCTGGAGACCCCTGGCACTAAGCAGTATCTCCTAAAGACCTTTATAGTCCTCAGTGCTCCCTTCTGGTAGTATAAGTTCAAAACTCCAAGTATCTTTCTTGGTCACTTGCATGTCTTTTTCATTACTTAGCTGCAAATCCATGGGTAACAGTGTAGCACTTCTGACATGGGTTGAACCACTTAAATTGAGAGGCACTGTGAGACCCAAACAAAACAGCAGAGCCCACCCTTCTAGTGTCCTTAATGCCTAACATGTCCCCAAAACTACCTTCCCCTCTTGCTACCATCGGCATCTGAAACATCATCCACAGACTCGGAATACAGTCTGGTTAAGCTTTGGCACCTTCATGACGTGTGGCCTTGAAGGTGGAGTAGGTTGCCAAGGTAGACTTTGAAGGTTACGCCTAACCCCTGGTTCTGGTCCCATGTATTTATAAGGTAATGTGGGAGAATTGTCTGTATTCTGTCAATCATATTTTAATAAAACACTGATTGGCCAGGCAGGCAGTATAGGCGGGAAAGCCAGACAGGAAGAGGGGTGGAGCAAAGAGACTGGGAGAATTCTGGGAAGCAGGAAACTTCCTCTGCAGTTCTGCCCAGACCACTGGAGAGGAAACATGTAAGCTGCCCAGCTGGAAAAGGTACTGAGCCATTATGGCTAACATAGATAATGATAATGGATTAATGTAAGTTACAAGGACTAATAAGAAGCCTGACCTAATGGGCCAATCAGCTTTATAACTTATAGAGATCTCTGTGTGATTGATTTTCTCTTTGGGATTTGCCGGCTGTGGGGTACCGGGCAGAACAGATACCCCAACAAGCCGGCCCTCATGCTACAATAAGGAGCCTGCCTACCACACATGCCCAGTTCCATGAACTCTATCATATGTTCCCTGCTGGGGTGGATAGAAGAAAGCCTATGGGTCTATGAGTTAAAACCTTCCTCCCCTCAGATTGCTGTCTCCGGCATTATATTTCCAGTAACAAAACACCTGATGCATTTCCCTTACACTCCTTGCCTGAAAAATAGATGTTGGAAGCACTGAAGGTGATGAGCAGTCATGAAGAACTTTGTCTTTGTGCCTTCTTCCTGGGGCCAACGGGAGCGGTAGGGAGTAAGTGAACCACAAGCCACAGGTGTGGAGGACAGAACAGAATGATCTGTACCAGCCTGCCGAACGCTCAGAGGAGAAAACATTCAAGTGAATATTTCTTTCTGGATCGGACCAAGACAGACTTAATGGAGGAGAGCGCTTGCTGCTCTCTGACCTCAGCTGTGTGTTTTTCTGCATCTCCTGTCAAGTTGAGCACTACGAACAAACAATCAGCAATGAGCTGGAACACGAGAATACAAAGGGCAGACAGCAATGAGATAACTCTGGGGTGAGTCTGAATCCAGTCCTAGAAAACGCAGCTTTTTCGTGGCGGTCCCAGAGAAGATAGACTGACTTGCTAGAGCTTTAGAAAGTATGCCTAAGGACCTAGGCGCGAGGCCTGGAGAACTTGAGTGTGGGCTGTGCAATCCTGGCACCAACCCTCTATGAGCCTGGTCTCAGATTCATGGGCATGGGCACAGCTTCCTGGCAGGATGGGGCCGGAAGTTCAGAAACCTTACTCCTCAATAAAGACACAGCCCCGTCAAGCTCAAACAGATGAAGGTGAGTGACGTGGAAATACACTTAGCACCTCACAAAATCGAAGAGCAGGAGTCTGCAGTGTTCTAGGTTCCAGAATATGGCTCATTTCAGGGATGAGTTACTACTGGACTCTACAAATCACACATATGAACACACACGTGCGTGCGCGCGCGCACACACACACACACACACACACACACACAGAGTATTTAAGATTTTTTTTAAAACTAAGAAAAGTTATACACAATAACTGATGCAATCATCTGTGTACCCTCCAGTGAAACTTTACAAATATGAATTCTCCAGTGGCTACATTAACATTGAGTATTATGTTACTAATACTAGGAGGAGTCAGCCAACTGAGACCTGCAGGCCAAATCCATGCTACCACAGCTCCTGAAATCTGTGCTGCCACAGCTCCTGCAGGAGTTTGATCAGAGCCTGACAACCCACCCACTGTCTCTGTCTTGCCTATAGCTACCTGAGAACTTTCTACCGTGTCCTTCCACATCTAATCCTATTTCCCTAAAATTTCTTTTTTAATTATATAAGTTAGTGTCTCTGTGTGGGGATGTGCATCTGAGCATACACACTATGATGGTCAGAGGAGGCTGTTGGATCCCCTGGAGCTGGAGTCACAGGCAGTTGTGAGCCATCCAGTGTGGGCACTGGATCCTCTGTAGTACAGTACACACTCCTAACCACTCAGTCATCCCTCTAGTCCCAAGCCTAAGAAATTTTAGTGGTTCTCCTTTAAAAAAATTCAGTGGCCCTTGAAATAACATGCCCACTGTCTCTCTCTTTCTTCCTTCTCCTTAAACCATTCTAGATAGATGTTTATTGTTGTTGTTCTTCTTTTTCTTCTGAAGATGATGATGATGATGATGATGATGATGATGATACAGGGTCTCTCTACATAGTCCTGGTTGTACTTGCATGTAGACCAGGCTGACCTCAAACTCGCAGAGATCCACCTGCCTCTGCCTCTTGAGTGAGGTTAAAGGTATGTACCACCATGTTGGGTGGCGTAGACATATATTATCTTAGGTTAATTTTGTCTGGTTCTTTTCTTATGGAGGGGACATGAAGTATTACAGCTTTTAATCATTTTGGATATATCTGTGAGACTCAGTCAAACCATATCTACTTCTCCCACGTGCTACTGTTCCTGTGATTCAGTTATGCTCTAGGCTTCCTCTCTGTCTCAATACTACATTTCCCCAAATTCGCTGTCTGGTGGCCCCTGAATGCCTAAATCCATATGTGACCAGTACATGTCCCTATAGCCCTATAATAATAGTTCTTGGCATATATTTTCTCTCTCTCTCTCTCTCTCTCTCTCTCTCTCTCTCTCTCTCTCTCTCTCCCTCTTCCTCCCTGTATCCCTTCCTCCCTCCCTCTCTTATATTTCATTGTGGACCATACATGTCTTGTCAATCCAATCAAGGTTAGGGGCTCTTTCTCAGATATATGAATGGTTACTGAAATGTCTACTTAAATAGCAGCCTATGCTACTGATTTCTAATTCTTATACTAGAAGAGAAGAACAAACCCACCAGTATTCAAGCCAGTTTCTCTCAGTAAAAAGAAAGGGCAGGGGTCAGAAGACCCTGTTAGCACTTTGTGCTTCCCCAAAGGGCATAAAAGCTTTAAATGATGGGGACTGAGTGGGGGATTGAACATTTAGCATTCCCAGGATCTACTCTTGGGCCATGTGTCCATAGAAGTCATGAGTACCAGACTCTGGGTCTGTTTGACATCAGACCCTACCCAGAATTCACTGCTGTAAGCCTCTGATGGCTGCAGAGAACTGAGCCATTGCCCCTGGTTCTATGATCTCACTGCTCTGGGCACTCCCTCCCTCCAGCACTGGGCTACATTACATCAGAACAACTGTGATACCTTCAATACCTTCTGCTTTCTGTGGAAACCAGGCTTGGACCAAGGCTGGCTAGTAACTGAGCTTCGGCAGGAAAGAGAATCTGTTTACAGAGTTTTCTAGACGTGCTTCTAGGATAAGAGTGTTTGATGAGGATACTTCAAAGAACTCAGAAGAGGAACTTTCAGAGTGCGCTTCACTTGTTAGAAGTACAAGTAGTTTGGGGCCTTTTGACAAAACAAATCCCCTCTAACACTTCGACAAAGGCCCTGAGCAGCAGCCTGAATAGAAACCTTGCTGGATGCTGACTGACTTCATGTAGGAAATGAGTGGAGCCGTGAGAGCCGTGGGACTGACTGCTGGGCTTTTGGATCACTTGTGGGTGGAAAGGTCCGAGCTAGCCACGGTGAAGCTCCAAAGATACCACCTTGCTTGCAATGCAAATTTTCGATGTGGTTCCTATCAGCTGTACACAGAAACCCAAATTTTTTTCACATAATTTAAGTGGGTTCAAAGATCCCAGGCCAAGAATGCTGATTAAATATTCTATCCTTTCTGCTTCAGTTGCCACTGAAAATTAGCAGAGTCTTTCTGTGGGTAGAGTAAATTCCCAAGTGAATTTTCTTGGTCAAGCTAATATTTTTAATTAGCTGCACAAATTCAAGGCTCTGCCTAATCCATGGATTGGCTGTCTTTAGGTCTGGGTCTTTGGTAGCCCTGTTTTATAAAGCATGGTATAGGTGCTATGTGATGACTGTATCTCTCTCTCTCTCTCTCTCTCTCTCTCTCTCTCTCTCTCTCTCTCCCTGTGTGTGTGTGTGTGTGTATGTGAGTGTGTTTGTATATGACATGTGTAGCAATAGGTCCACACAATATCACAAAGCTCTCTGTGTGATGGGGCTAAGAGACACACAGTTCTACAGGGAAGTATGAGCAGGGGAAGTTCTATGGTTCTCCCAGGAATCTTGGAAGTGACTGACAGAAATAATTTAGCAAACTCAATGAAAAACCAGGTCAATAGATAGGGATGGGGATGATGACAATGGTGTTGCTGCTGATAGAGAATTATGGTTGATCACAATGTGCATTAAGTCCTCAAAAATCACTTCTGAGGACTTTTCTGTAGTCCGTTTTCAGGGGCTGATTGCGCTAAGGAGTGTGGAGAGCAGGACTTTCATAACATATGATGACGGGGATGATGGGCTTTGAAAATAGTGTCCTTGAAGAAGGGAGAAGACAAGAAACTAAAAGTGCCCACCACAGGCCAGGGATAAAATACCCGCTATGCAAACCTTGAGTTCAATCCCCCAAAACCAGGTTAAAAGGGCTTACACCTATACTCCCAAGTAGGGAGCAGAGAAAAGAGGATCGCAGGGCCTTGCTGGCTGGCCAGTCTAGCTGAATCAGTCAGTTCCAGGTTCAGTGAGAGAGCCTGTCTCAGAACATACCCTGGGGAGCAACTGAGGAAAGGACCTGATGTTGATGTCTCTCTCACACACACACACACACACACACACACACACACACACGCACACTCATTCACAAACATGCACCCTGCTCCAAGTCGTTAAAATGCATGTAGGTTTGAGTTTGTTTCAAAAAACAAATCACTCTAATAAGACTTTAATGCGGACCAAAAGAATACATCATATGGCAACCTGAATCGAACTATTGCCTGAGGGATGATAAAAGCTTTTCATTTTCTAAGTTTGTGTAATTAAACTAATGTCAACGTTTGCTCTTACATGGTGGCAACATGACAAGGGTGCAGAATTTTTCCTGCACTGCTGGTGAGCTAGGACGATGTGTGATTCTATTTCATAGTTTCAAATGTTCTTTTGAATTGCTGTGCTCACACTCCTCCACACTTCCTCTTTCAAATTCTGATGCCTGAGTGGTTATAAATAAGCCAGAACATTGTGAGTGTGATTTGGCTCTATTCTCTTTTAAGCCCAAATTAGTTTGGGTGTCATTAACAATTTAAGGAGATTTAACAAGAGAAGACAGGACGTGAATTCTGGAGGAGGGGATAAGGAAGTTCTATTTTTCTATAAAACAAACCAACAGCACTGCCCACACAGGGTTGTTCATTTACATACTTAACAACATTTGCTGAAAACCTACGACAGACTGACCTTACAGTAAATCTGAGAAGTGAAAGTGTAGCATGCTTGAGCATAGTTCCCCAACATCTGAAAAGAAAGAGGGCACCCTCGACTGAGAAGGGCATTCTTGGAGCGAGAGTTGGTACTTACCTCTAGTTCCTTCAAAGTTACTGTGTTCCTACCTCAAACAAAGGCCCCACCTAGATGTTGCTCAGAGAGTGCTGCTCTCTAAAAGTTATTGTCTACAGGTGTGGCTAATTAGCAAACCTTGTGCTCCAGGAATAGAGAAGTAGATCTTCTCCTACCTCAAACAAAAGTCTAAGGATCCAACTAAGTTCCAGTTCCCTTTACGGAGATAACTTGGGATTCCACCCAGCGAGTGATTTGCCTACAGAACGTTTTGGTCTAGGGTGTGGAGTTTGACTTGGTTACTTGTTTTGTTCTACCAACAGAATGTTTAACTATGAATGTAGCCCATGACTTTCAATGGGTATGTTTATTTCCTTGTATCATGTTAATGCAGTCTTTTGTCTTACGGGTATTTTAAGCAGTTGGAAATTAAGTGCAGGCAAAATTTCAGTACTCACTGAAATTCCCTCCCATTACTATCCTATATGTTTCTCCATTTTAATATTTTCACTTGTTTCTTCATACTCTTTACTGTATTTCTAATCTCCACGCCTTTACCCTGGCGAGATGTATTTTTGTTGTAGCTGGTCCCTGACATCATTTACTGGAATGGCAGTGAAGACTCAAGGACTGTTTGAGTGCCATAAGGTCAACAGTGGTCATGTATTGAGCACACGGGCATTTAAACTATTCTCTAGTGAAGGGATACAGAATCTGGAGTGACCTACCAGGCCCTCATATTTAATATACACCCGCAGGTCACTAAAATATTTTCAAACAAAAATGAAAGAGAACCTTGCCTTTTCTTTTCAGGTCTCTCTGCACACAGCTGAAATGATATTGAGGCTACCAATCTTCATTGTTAACTTGGATTTAGAATCACTTAGGAAACAGCTGATGGATGCTGGGGTGGATGTGTCCTTGGAGGTATTTACAGAACAGAGTGGGAAGACCTATTCTAAGTATGTGCAGCACTATTCCATGATCTGGAGCCCTTGGGTGGGATAAAGAAGAAAGCAACTCAGTGCCTCTATTTTGTATCTTCTCCATCTCCATCAGTATCTCCTCCATGGTCTACCTGTAGTGAATAGTATAAGTCCCAAGTCTGGGTCTCTGGCCTCCATCTTTGGAGGCCCTGTCCCTGTGCCTGCCAAGACTTGACCCTTCCCCAGAGGAGTGTCAAGATGAGCCCGCCAAAATCTTGACCACTCCCCCAGTCTACTGAAACTGCTCCCCCCCTTCCCACCCGTGGTCACATTCATGGCCTCCCAGTTCTCCCTCGGGGCCACCAGAGAACACAGGGATCCCATTAAACCTGGATATTTCTTAATTTGGCTTGTTGTGATTTGGCTTGATTGGGATTTTTGGGTCAGTGGAGAGCTCACGTTAGGAAAACTTCCTAACAAATAGGTTCTGTCATACGCTCCCAACATGATTTTCTTCCTAACAGCAGGCCCTGAAACTTGAACCAAGGGACTGTGGATGGAACCCTCTGAAACCAGGAGTGGAAATCAATAATCCCTCCCCCACGTTGTTTCTGTCAGGTGTTTGTTTATGAAAGTAACTAACATAGATAGTTACTATCTATGTTATCATAGATAGTTACTATCAGCATGTTCAGAGCGAACTTTGGCAAACTCGTGTCTTAAAAGCAGACAAAATAAACGAATTGCCTACTGTGCTGTGGGCACAGCAGTGTTTCCTCGCTTGTATTTCAAATAATGGCCTCTCACCCACCACCCCCAGAGCCCTGATGAGAAAGTCCTGGAAATAAATGAGCTCTGTGTACGCACATGCTGAGAAGCTTCCACCCAGAGAGAGCATTCTGTGCTGAGGGGGAGGGATGCCCGATACTCTCCCCTAGAAATACTAGAGCTGAGGAGAAGATGACTTAAGTTGCAATGATTTGTGATCTGAACATGAATATGTATTTTTATTGTGGTATTCATTATGCGGAGCACAGCACGTTTTGCCTAAAGCAATCTCTGGATCCCAATCCTATGGATATTTTATATTGGATTCTGAAACACACAAATTTATGTAGAACCATTTCACAGATCCTAACAAGGACCTGGAAAGTGACCTGGAGCACATTGATAGAATGGCTCCACTTCCATCTGGAGCCAGCTTTCGGTGTGTTCTTCCATACCTGTGCTCTACTTAATGTGCGGGCTCCAAAACTGAGAGAAGACCCATAAATCACAGATATCCTAAAGGAGGTCAATTTATACCAGGATTGTGAAGGGAAAAAACTAGTACTGAATGATATTATTCATAAAATGAAATCATAAGTTTAATTGTCCCTATGTATATGCAAATTCGTGTATGTAGGATGTGCAATTCTATCAAAAATGATCTCAAACAATATCTATAATACTATAGTCACAGTGTTGGTCCTATATCTACCTTTCCCTTGAGGTGAAACTACCCTGGTCACAACCTCAGCTCCATAAACTGCACTTAAGGGGTGCCTTGGGTGATTGGTTGTAGTAGAAGCAACTAACTTATTCAAGAAAGACTGAACTGAATTGCCCAGAGACCAACACAGTGACCAAGTACTTGCTGAGGGGTCATCTCCCTCCTGGACAGGAACTAGGATGTTCATGGAACCTAGGGAGTAGTAGTAGGCATAAGAAAGCATCTAGGACCCCAAAGCAACAGAGTGGCACCCTAAAGATCTGTTCTGCATCTTTGTAGAGAAATTGTGTAGCCCACAAATAAGGGTCAGAGACTCATGTTCCATATCCTCAAGGACAGGCCATGTAAGATTCCTGGAATTCTCCTGAATGAAGGATTTGTCTAAAATCCTTTTTTTCTTTACTTGGGTAGTTATTTATGTCAGAAATGACTAATTTTATATGTTTGCTTATAATTTAATATTATATTTTGTGATTTACTTTATTCCTTGCATTGGTCAATATGAATTCTGATTGCTTCCTGTGGTCTCTTTGACATACCTTACACTTGTACGCACATGTGTGTATGTGTATGTGTGCATGCATCAACATGCATGTATGTAAGTATTTTGTTTTGAGTCCTTCTTTATTTATGTTATCAGATGCTGAGGGATTATTGTATATTCTCTTTCACAATTCTAGAGTGAGCACTTTCTCCAAGGAGTTCTAGCTTCTTTGCCTGCAAAATCGAACTAAAGGCAAAACTTTGGGTACTAAGCATAAGTATGGATTTGCTAATTACGTGAGTCTATTCATCCACCTCTTTTGTTCTTTTTTTCTCCCTTAAGTCTATTTTATTTGAATTTGTCACTTGAAACCAAAGCTTAATATAAAGATATAAAAAAGAGCTCAACCATCTTCCCAATTTCAATAAATAACAGCTCCTTGCATCTCCTTCTCGGCAGGGCCAGGCCACTCCTCAGGCATTGAATTTAGTTCCCAGCTTGCTCTGCTCCCTTGTTCCTTTCTCTCCGCTCTTTCAAACAGCCCTCTGTTTTGTAAGTCTGTGATCTCCAGGCTTAGTTTGCCCTTTCCCCCTTCAGCCATATCAATCTGAGCTCCTGTATCAGAAATGCCTTGGAAATCTAGGCCAGCATGACACAAAAGCAGATATCATAAGTTTCTACTCTAACATAAGCTAAGTGAAGCAGGGTTTGCGGAACAAAATGCAGCCAGCATCTTAGTGTTTAGTTCTCTAATGGTGACCCCCCCATCTCTTAAAAGGTCATCTTCCAGGAGGTGGGCGGGTGGCTCAGGTGAGAAGTCTTACTGTGCATCCAGGTAAAATGCTAGATATGGTGACTATAATCTCAGTGCTAGGGACCAGTGACAGTAGGCTCCTGCCCGCCAGGTTAGCCTAACCAGCAAACTCCAGATTCTGCCTTAAAAACACATGTGCATAGCAATTGCAGAAGACACACAATTGTTGGCCTCTGGCCAGCACACTCACATACACAAGTGCATGCTCTTACATACACATAGCATATACACGCATATACCACCACTATGACCAATACCACCACAAAAAGCAAAAACTAATACTCCAAATTTCCTAAAACTTAAAAATCTCTCACCAGTAGGAAATTGATTTTATGCCATCCCATTTATTCCTTCATAGAATTTATTTGCAATTATATTTTTATTGTTATGACAGGTTCATTGTCCTTATCTCTTGGTACAATGTGATGTCCATTAGAGAAGGCCTTGCTTTGCACTCTACTCCCAGTCTTGTTCAACATCATTAGCATACAACTTGATCTTTATAAATATTTGTAGAACACATATTTGAATGAATGGATGGATGGATGGATGGATGGATGGATGGATGGATGGATGATGAACAAACACTCAATGAATGAGCTAATCTTGGACAACAAGACCTTCTCACATGTTTGGTACAGGAAGTACAGAATAACTTAGTCATCTCATTGCAGAATATTACACTCTCTTTTAAAGAGAGATATCCAGAGAGCACATATGCCATCCAAAGTAGGATACAGTGTTGGATAGGTTTCTGAGAGGGCACTAATCACCAGGCAGAAGGGCAGGCAGGGGTATCGGTATTGAGAAAGAGATGTAATGGATGCATAAGCATCAAGAGTAAAGTCCTGGAGCAGCTACAGGAAGGATGGGGGAAGAATCGGAGGTCCTAGGGAGAAAAGGAGAGTCCTGAGGAGTGTACTGCAGGGGTAACATAGACTTGGACTTTTATAAACCATTTTGGCAGATGAAGAGGACTAGAAACGAAGGCGGGAATCTAACGACAGGAATCAGGGATGGTGGTACTGGGTGCTAGAACCATCTCTCTGAATGAAGGGTAGTGGGGAATAGAGGTGAATGCTGCAAGGGGGTTAGTCTCATATTTTAAGAACATCAGAGTGTGTTGCTAATACACAGGGATATTTAATTTTTTAATTACATTTTATTTATAGGGGTGGTACACACCTGCAGAAGAGTATGTGTGGATATTAAAGAAAAACTCACAGGAACTGGTTCTTGCCTTATTTCCAGGGAATCAAGCTCAGGTTGCCAGGCTTGCCACCAATCACTTTAGCCCACTGAGCCACCTCACCAGCCCTTGGGAAACAACTGTATACAGCTCTCCCAGTTCACATAATAACGTCGGAAGCTTGAGCAACAGAGGTGGGAATATTTACATCACAGGAGCTGGAAAACACTTGAGAATTTTTACATTCCTTTCTTCCTAGAGGAGGAGTCTAGAAAACCTGACACAGAACCAGCAAGATTCTGGAAAGCCACATTTCTGTTGTGTTTCTTACCCACTGATTTTTGTCTCTACAGTGCATTTGTGCTGAGAGAAGAAGTTCTGAGAGACAGCAAGTTTATGCAAATAAGGATCAGAATGAGATCTGCCCTAGGACATTGGCTTGAACTCATAGAATATTCTTGCTTAGTGTTTTTCTGCTTAACTATAATCTCATATTAATAATTGCCTTTGTTCCATAGAAATAGCATAGGAGGTATGTGTGTGTGTGTGTGTGTGTGTCTGTCTGTCTGTCTGTGTCTGTGTGTGCATTTATGGGGAGGACAGATTAAAGGGAAGAAGGAGCTTTTTTCTTGTCATTCTTGAATTATATATCATATCCTCAAAATCACCAGCATCAGGGCATGGTAGCACACATCTCTAATCCCATTGCTCTGGACTCTGAAACAGGAGAATTAAGTTCAAAGCTATCTGGAACTACAGTCAAGACTTTATCTCAAAAACATAGACAGCTCCAACAAAAGCATAGAAGCCATTCAGACTGTGCCCAGAGTAGCAGTGCTTACACTCTGTTCTAGTTTCTTTCTGTTGTTACAAAACAAGCAAGCAAGCAAAGAAAAAATCCCACCCTCACCCAAATAGACTTAGCAGAGGAAGGATGATTTCCACTTACAGGTCATAGTCTATCACTGACAGGAGTCAGTCAGAAACTTGTAAGCAGAAACCATGGAGGAATGCAGCTTGCTGGATTTCTTGCAGGTTTATGCCCCTCTGACTTTATTCAGCCCAGGACTACTTGCCCAGCAAAGAATGCTGCTGGCAATGAGCTGAACCCTCCTCTATCAATCAAGACAATCCTCTATAGGCATGGCCATAGACCAATGTCCTGGGCAATCCCGCAACTAACACTCCCTTCTAAGTGAAGCTTAGGTTGTGCCAAGGGGACAGCTAAAGCTAACCATGGTGTTCCACTCCTTGACACACAAACATATTGTGTTAAACCATACGTTTTTAATTCTTTGTCCCCAAGATCTCATGGTAATGTTATAAAACAAAACACAGAACAACGATGAAAGCCCCACAGTCTTTAAAAAATTCCAGTGCTTTAAATGTTCAAGGTCTTTTTTAAAATTCAAAGAACTATGGGTTCCTATATAATTAAAAAACAGTTTCATATTTTCTTATTCCAATGGGAAAAATGTAGGGCATTAAAACAATTAGACATAAGCAAACCCCAAATCCATCAAATTTTGTAGCTGAATGCCTTACATCTGGGGTTCACTCAGGGTCTTCAGGGCTCCAAAGGGTTGTCCCACTCATCTGGCTCTGTCATCCACAGCACACACTGCTTATCTTGTGGGGTTAGACTGGTCCCACTGTTTTTGGCAGATTATCCATGATCTCGTCCTCTCCAACATCCTGAGCTTTCCACTACGACTAACACTTCACTGTCGCCCACGGCCTCATAGGGCCTCTCTGCAGGGTCTCCGACACACCCTAATGTGCCAAGTCTCAGCATCTCTCCTGAGTCTTTTATGAGGCTCATAAACCTACCCCACCAGTATGACTCTGACATACTGTTTCCCAAGTCCTGCTATGAGGCCCAAGTGCAGCCCAGCCCCCATTGGCCTGCTTTGTGTGCTAACTCTGACAAATACTTTCCTGTTGTCTCAGTGGAGCATAAAAGGTTTCCATTTGCTCGTGCTCATCTCTTGCTAATTGCATTTGATTCTTCAGGCTCAGTTGACCAGGACTCATGGATTCTTAGTCCAAGTCATTATTAAAAACAGCCTGGGTGAGTCTTGGTTCCCTCTGAAACTTTTTACAAGCCGGGACTCCGCTGTCTGTACTTCTCTTGGCATTCACCTCTACCAGGCTCCCACAGAATGCCCTACTGAAGGCTGAACGCTCCAGAGTTTTTCTAACACATGTTTCCAAGAACATCCACAATCTTTCAATAGAACAGTCAAATATATAATAATCACATGGTCAGGTCCGTCACAGCAATGCCTACTTACCTGGTACTGATTTCTGCTTCAGATCCGTTTGGGGGCTGTGATAACACTATAACCAAAAGCAAGTTGGGGAAAAGAATTTATCTGGTGTATACGCCAAGGTGACAATCCATTGCTGAGGGAAGTCAGGAGAGGAGCTGAATAGGAACTCGAAAGCAGAGGTCGTGAAGGACTGCTGCTTGCTGACTTTCCTCCAGACTCACCTTCAGCTAGCTTTCATATACAGTGCAGGACCACTTAGCCCAGGGAATGGTGCTGCCCACAGGGAGACAGGCCCTTGCATATCGATTAATTAGACAATGCCCATGGACACACCCAAAGGCCAATCTGATCAAGGCAATCTCTCAGGTAAGAATCACTTCTCAGTTCCCTGGTAGTCATGCCTGGTCACAGGAAGTGGCCAGTTCAGGTTACATATCCACAATTACTAGGAGTCTTAACTGGGGTCATCCTTGTAAATTCCTGGGAGTTGCCCTTGCACCAGGTTTCTACCCGACCTCGAAATGTACCCCCTCTTTCCAGTCACCTCTTTTAGTACTCTTCCCTTTCACTCCCATCCTAAACCCTCATGTTTCCATCCCCACCTGCCCCCAGTCCTCCCTCCCACATAACCTTTGACCTACAGTGTGTCCTGTCATTGGGATGTGCTGGGAGTAAGGAGTAGGGTCAGGAATCACCAATCAACGATTGGTACAGACCCATGCCAGGAGAGGGAGCCCACTGTGACACTGCCTGAAGCCCCAGAACCCAGAGGCTGGATGGCCCAGAGACCTAGGATAGAATCAAACGTAACTGGAGAAAAACACCAATGTGATGATGCCTAATGGCATTCTACTATACTCATAAATTGGTGCCTAGCCCATTTGTTATCAGAGAGCCTTCATCCAGCAACTGATGGAAACAGATGCACAGATCTACAATCAAACATTAGGCCAGCTTGAATAAACCTACTGAAGAGAGGGAGGAAGGATTGCAGGAGACAGAGGGGTCAAGGACATCACAAGAAAATTCACAGAACCAACTAACCATAGGGGCTCACAGAGTCTGAACCAAAAACCAGGGAACCTGCATGGAACTGACCTACACCCTCTCTCTATATATTTGTAACAATTATGTAGCTAGCTCTTCTTGTGGAACTCCTAACAGTGGGTATAGGATACCTCTCCAACTCTCCTTGACTGTTTTTTTGGGAGCCTATTCTTCATACTAGGTTGCTTTGCCCAGCCTTAATATAAGGGGAGGTGCTTAGTCTGAATACAACTTTATATGCCACGTTTTTATCCTTGGGAGGCCTGCCCTTTTCTGAACAGAAAAGAAGTAGATTGGCAACAGTACAGAGGGGATGTGGGTGGGGGGATCTGGAGGAAAGGAGGGAGAGGAAAGTGATTGGGATGTAAAATAAATACATAAGTTTGATTTAAAAAAAGAAAAAAAGACTCATTTTTCAGGTGATTCTAGGCTGTGTCAAGTTGACAGTTAAAGCTAGCTAGGACAGACTACAGACTCCAAATGCAAATTATTAGTATTATCTATGCTTCATTTTACAGAACTTTAGCAATTAAGCAACTTGACTCAGAATCTATGTGCTCTAACCAGGTGCCTACGGTTGGATAACTTATAAAAAAAAAGAGCTTTAGGACTCATGATTCTGCTCACCCAACATCCTGGAAAGGATACTCTGACTATAGAGAAACAGAAAGAGATGGGGTAAGGGCAGAAGAGCTGAGGCATAAGTACCTTCAATTAACACTTGCAAGACAGCTTTAACTCATGAGAGTGGGTCTCCTTAACATAACCACCTTCCCCACCTCTCGATGTGTGGCACACCCCTTGACCAGCAAGGAAGAACGACCACGAATCGAGGATTCTTCCCAAATCACACTTTATTGGAGCCTCTTGGTTGAAGGGAGAGTGGGAAGCGAGAGGGGGGAGAGAGAGAGAGAGAGAGAGAGAGAGAGAGAGAGAGAGAGAGCTAAAGAGAGAGAGCTAAAGAGAGAGAGAGAGGAAGTGAGCAAGAGAGAGAGCGAGAGAGAAAGCGAGAGAGAGCGAAAGCCCAGAGGCAGCTGCTTTTATAGGGTGGAGGGACTCGGGTACTGTCCTGATTGGTGAATACCATTCTGCTGATGCCCGGGGCCTCGGGATTGGCCAGGGACAAAGCTCAATTGCACATGTGCAGGCAAAGGGTGCTCAGCCCCACGTGGCAATACCAAATATGGACTTGATTACCTCCAAGCTTCAGGAACGCCAGCGCCATCTTGTAATGGCGATTTCTCTGGACGGCTACTTACAGTTCCCCCTTTTTGTTTTTAAGAGCAATAAGGCAAAACTATTTCCTAATCAGGTCCCCACCTCATGATGTGTGGACCGATCGAGGGAAAGAAAAAAGCAAGATATACCCTTCCCGTGCAATGGGACAAATCTTTCCCTGGGAGTGCAAGGGCTGTATCTACACACTCTCCTCTATGCATACCTTCCTCTGTGCAATGGGACTATCTGGTCCCTAGAGGGTGCAAAGGCTATGCATAGCATATTGCTTACGAGCTCTTTAAGGCTGAAAGCCAAATATGGGGTGAGGATCCACATTCCAAGGCAGCCAAGGCCTGTGCTACAATGACCTTGTCCCTCCTCGTTTGGGCTCGCACCAACCACAGACATACCATACATCCACCTAGGCAGAATTCCTTAAAAAAGGAAAAAGGCAGAAGAAAGCCAGTCGGAAAATTGCTCAAAGGTGAGAGGCTGCACACGGGTGCTGCTCAAGGTGATAATGTAGGCATACAGGGCACCCTCATGTCACAGGAGGTGGAAGATAATGTGGGCAAATGGGATGAGTTAGCATGAACTGGTATCAGTATGGGCCATGCCCTTGTCACTGCCCAGAGGGTCATCCTTGCTGCTTCCGCATGAATCATCCACCGTAGGGCATTCAGCATCCACTGGGTCATCGTCATCCTTCGCAACATCCTTCACTTCTCTGGTCAGTCTTGCTGGCACCCAGATTGGATCCTCTCGATTCTGAGGGAAAACACAAACAGCTCCCCTGGATCTGGTAATCACCGGATCCGGTCCGTACCATTTGTTATCCATCTTTGTGTGGCTTTACTTTAACCTCTATTTCTTTTATTTTTACTTTTACTTTTTGAGACAGGTTCTCTGTATATCTTTGTCCTGGAATAACACTGTAGACCAGGCTGTCCTTGAACTCACAGAGATCCTTCTGTCTCTGCCTCCCAGGCATTGGGATTAAAGGCGTGTACTATCACACCTTGAGGTCACAGAGGTAAATCTATCTCTGCCCCCTGAAGTCACAGAGGTCAATATGCCTCTGTCATTCTAGCCACATAATCAGAAAATGGCTCTGTAGTGCCTTGAATAATCTTGGTTAAGTTACCAGCCGTTTCACCCTTATTAGGGAGCTATTTCCATGAGATTCTATAATGAATCTCATTAACCTGCTGATAAACCTCAAAAGGATAATTAATCTGATTTCCAGCAAATGGCCCTTGTCCAAGAAGCATATCGGCCGTCCACTCTGGGTGGCCACCTTGTATATTTATGCGCGCTTGGACCTGAGCTCTGTCCTGGACAATGGATTTAAAATCCAGGAACTGCCCTGACGGAAGAGCTGCTCTTGCAATCTCTTGTCAGTCTGTGGGCGTCAGTGCTACTGCAGCAATCCTTCTCAATAGGGTAATGGTATAATTGGCAGTTACTCCATAATTTTTTGCAGCCTCAACCAAATCCTTAAGTTGTTTATAAGGTACTGGTTCATACCACCTATTATGATTCTGTGGCTCTTCAAAAACAGGGAAGGCAGTCGCCAGACACGACCAAGTCTGCCTCCCTATGAAACTTCAGCCCTCAGTCACCACCAGTGAGTACGTGGGTGGAGGGGCAGAAGCCACAGGTGCCACGGGTCTTCCGTTCCCCTTCGCAAACATGTCATTATTGCCCCGCCTCCAGTTACCTCGCTCTTTCTCATATCTAGCAGCTGCCTCCTCAAGTTCCTCCTCCTCTTGAGGATCTAATTTCTCCTCTGATAAATCTAGATTTATAAACTCCTCCAGCACTAAACTTATGGAGTTTCTCTTCCCCTTTCCTTTTGTTACTATTTCCAGATCCTTTTCCTTTGATTTTTCCCTTTTTCTTTTAGGCCTATCCTTTTCCTCCCCTTTATGATCTGATTCTGAAAGGCTGTCTTGATGTTTCTGTAATGCCTTGCGACCTTCCTTTAATAACTCAATGTTATGTCCTTCCTTCAAGCAGTTCCGCACCAACCTCCAAAGAGGAAGTGTGCCCCTTTCAATCCTTCCTTCTCTCTCAGCTTGTTCCAAATCCCTGCCTAGCTTATCCCATAACGGCAAAGTTAAATCACCTGAAGCTGCAAACCAGGGTGAGATCTTATCAATATCCTTAACAATCATAGCGACCGTCCCAGAAGAGATCTTTAGACCGGGCTGTCATAAAAGCGCCTGGATCGAGCCGTAGATTTCGCAGGGGCTCGAGGCGGTTCCATAAGAATTGCCCATGGTACACACTTAACTATATGTGACTTATCCCCTAAAGAACTCCCCTTTTTACTTACAAGGGAGTTATGTTCTTTTCAGAGAAATGCCGCTTGATCTACTGCGGACCTGCTTTCACTTTTGACTAGACACGGTTGCAGCAGCAAAGACACTCACAACCTAGTTAATATCAGCGCAGCCAAAAAACAGCAAAGAAGGACGGACACAACTGTAGTCTCTAATGCAAGGCTAAACCACTCCGTACCAACCCCAGCAATCAGCATACCTGAAGGATTTTCCGACATCGCTGCTCTAGTATGTCGGGTTCTGAATCCTCTGCCCTCTCGCTCGGTGACCGATACGTTGTCCGGCGTCCCGGGTTTCGGCACCAGTTGTGGCGCGGCCCTTGACCAGCAAGGAAGAACGACCACGAATCGAGGATTCTTCCCAAATCACACTTTATTGGAGCCTCTTGGTTGAAGGGAGAGTGGGAAGTGAGGGGGAGAGAGAGAGACAGACAGACAGACAGACAGAAAGACAGAGAGAGGGAAAGCTAAAGAGAGAGAGAGGAAGCAAGGGAGAGAGAGAGAGCAAGAGAGAAAGCGAGAGAGAGCGAAAGCCCAGAGGCAGCTGCTTTTATAGGGTGGAGGGACTCGGGTACTGTCCTGATTGGTGAATACCATTCTGCTGATGCCCGGGGCCTCGGGATTGGCCAGGGACAAAGCTCAATTGCACATGTGCAGGCAAAGGGTGCTCAACCCCACGCGGCAATACCAAATATGGACTTGATTACCTCCAAGCTGCAGGAACGCCGGCGCCATCTTGCAATGGCGATTTCTCCAGACGGCTCCTTACATCAATGTTTGTACCATTGTCATACTAGGGATAGAGCTTCTAGCACATGAGACATTTTGGGGACAAACCAGACCCAGTTACCTTTCTCATGACTCACAGAGTCATGTTAGAAAAGAGAATTCAAGCCTCCTTTGTGTGGCCCAGCAATCTGCGTTCTTAGCTACTACTCAGATGAAAGAAAGTATAATTCTCAGGGAAGACATCTGAGAACTGGTTTTGGCCTAGAAACATTACCAGCCTATGGGAGAAGTCTGTGTCTTGAAGAATTTATACACATGAATGCACGGGCAAAATAAATGGCAAGATAGGACCTTAGCGACAGTTTGCCAGGCCCAGCTGATGGAACACAGTGACACTAGGATGCCTTTTCCTTGTTGTTCCTCTGATGTCATTCCTGACACTTAGTGTAAAGTAGCAATTCTCAACGTGTAGGTCACAACCCCTCTGGGGGAGTCAACTGCCCTTTCACAGGGGTTACGTATCAAATATCCTACATATCAGATACTTACATTACAATTCATAACAGTAGCAAAATTATAGTTGCAAAGTAGCAAAGGAAAGGATTTTATGGTTGTGGCCACCTCATCTTGAGGAATTGTATTAAAGGGTCACCGTAATAAAGGAATGTTGATAACCACTGGTATAAAGTCTGGATCCATACACATCCACTCTGGGAACAGCATGAACTTATATCTCGAGGATGGATGTGGCCATTTCACATTGATATTGCTGCCTACAAATTTTACACTGAGGAACCATGAATTAAGTTGAAAAGAGAAAACCTGGCCCAAAAGTTCTAATATTTTAAGTATATTTACAATTCTGTGTTGAACTCTATTCATGCTATCTTTGAGGTCCATCAGCCTATGGGCCATGGGTTAGAGAAATTTGCTGGAGTATGGTAGTTCTTACATGTCATTCTTGAAAGGAGGAGATCTGCCAAACCAAAGCATGCTGATCAAAGCGTATGAGGAACAGAAAGGCAGCAGGCGGGCCCACTCGGAGCAGATCACCTTCTTCTATACTCCCTTTTCAGAGCTGGGCAAGGAGAATTGTTACCCAAAGCTATCTTCTTCAACTCTAAAGTCCAGATTTCTGCAACGATTCCATTAGCAGGAGGTTGCAAAGCTGATGACTGACAAGCCACTGATGGATTCGGAGGGTTATGACCTAGGCTTGTGCACAGAAGAACAAGGAAGGGAGAATGGGTGGGTATGTCAAAATATCGACTCTTTGGTCAAAAGAAGACAAGGCCTATCAGCAGATTGCCAGAACTGGCTCTCAGTGACTGGAGAATAAATCCTCTCCCCTAGTCCAGGTCAGATCCACCCTTTACTCCTTTCTCTTTGCATTTCCTAGTGAGTGGTAACCAAGTCTTAAATGTGCGAAACTGATCTTGCACTCAGACTTTTCTTCCATTTCCATTGGTATGCACTGAAATAAAACCATGACCCTGTGTCCAGAATGTTGGCATGAAATCACTAGCATGGGTTAGGGTCATCGTTCAGTAGGCACAGTGTCTTGCAAGCAGGAGGACCTGAGTTCAATGCCCTAAGACCCGAATTTAAAAATTCAGGCATGATATCACACATTTCTAATCCCTGAGGAAATGGAGACCATCAAATTCCTGGAGCACACTAGCAAGCCAGTCTTGCCCACAGGCAAGAACCAGACCAACGAGAGATTAAAAAAAGAAGAAGAAGAAAAGAAAAAAACAACAATAAGTAACACAAAGTAGACACTCTTGGTAGAAAAATAGTTGAATATGTCCTCTATATATGCTCATACATACATATATACATGCACATTAACATACATGCACACAGAGAAATCACATACACATGAAGAGCAATCACTGATGTGAATACAACATTATAAAAATATAACCTAAGGCCTAACAGGCTAGGAACACCCTTATGATAACCGGCTGACTAGGGCGTTTAGAGTCATTGCTAGGCCTATCCAGTTACAGGTTTCTTTAAACATAAACCTGCTTAAAGAAACATAAATATGTTTAAAGAAACCTGTAACTAGACAGGTTTCTGTTGCTTACAAACAAAATCCCAGATGATTTTGCTTGCAAGCAACAGAAAGTGATGATGATGACTGAAAGATAGGATACTGAGTGGAAGTCTTGGGAATGTCCCAGGAACTCAAAGGATCAGACTCTTAAGAACAGGAAGGAACCAGAGTCACGGTGTTATGGTCTATGGGGACTTACTTCTCTGTACTGCCGCTCTTACTGGCTGCAGCAGCTACATGCCAGCGACTTCTACCGCCTGATGCTTGAGGCGATGTGGTATCCAATTTTTCACACAGGAGGAACTAGAACCTGGAGAGACAAGCAAGACCAAATGTGCAATGGGAAGATGACCCTTTTTAAGTACTCATAGGAAAATTGGGGAGTGAAAGAAGTAATATAGGATGGATGGATGGATGGATGGATGGATGGATGGATGGATGGATGGGATGTATGCATAGATGATGGATGGATGGATGGATGGATGGGATGTATGCATAGATGATGGATGGATGGATGGATGATGGATGGATAGATGAGTGGGTGGATGGATGGATGGATGAATAGAAGGATGGATGATGGATAGATGGATGGATAGAAGGATGGATGATGGATGGATGGATGAGTGGGTGGATGGATGGGGTGGGTGGGATGGATGGGTGGGTAGATGGATGGATGGATAAATGGATGATAACAGCCAAAATGCCAGCAAGTGATGCAGCTTTGGGACTCTTCCAAATGACCTCAGACTGTTTGTCAGGTACTGATCATTTGTATCAGACAACAGTTTTATACAACAGTCAAGCCTCCAGCCGGATAAATATAAATTCTAGCAATCACCATCTAAAGTCTGCCTCAGACCTTCCACCGCTTTACCCCCCCTGCAGAAGCCATCAACAGCACACTCAAACTGCCTTCTTCACTTGGGAAGCGGCTGTTCTGATCACTGCTGTGCCTTACCACGCGGATTCCTTCTTATGTCATCCTTGAATGACCTCGCTCAGCCCCCAGCAGCATCCCAGTCTTGTCAGTTAAGAACTTCTCAGTTCTTCCTTTCCCAAGAGGTCCATCATTTGGTACCTAATAATAATTCCTCTTAGAGCTGTTTCCCAGCCCACAGAAGGTACTCACCGTATGTGAGTCATGAACACACTGAGTCTCGACACTGCCTTCAAGGTCTAGTTCAGCTGCCATAAGCACCAGAGAACTTTTCCTGCCCTTCCAGGTCAGAGAACTCCCTCCCGTTCCCACAGCCTCGTTACAATACCTAGAGTCATCCTCAGCTGTAGTTCCTCCATAGACTAGAAGTTTCAGTCCATTGGAAATCACCTCTTAGAAATCTATATACACAATCATCTGGGACATACTACCTTTGCTGCTCAATGCAATAGGCTTTAGGCGCATGCAATTATTTAAACTAAAATAATAAATAAAAATTAGATTAAGTAAGTGATTAATTTCTTCAGTTGCTTTATCACATGCTTAAGTTCTTAACAGTCACTTGGAACTATAGACTATCACAACAGTGCTAATGAACTCTGCCTCAATTAGCAACGGATGTTCTATTAGACAACACTGCTAGTCGCTTACTATATAATAGACATAAGCAGAAGACTTTATTATGAATCAGTCATCATGCTAAGGGCCTTTTGTGTATCATCTCAGTTTCATCCTAAGAACCACACAAGGAATCAGACAGCATTGTTCCCATTTTATAGATGAGGAAACTGAGGCCCACAAAAGGTCAGGCCATATAACTTGTAACTAATAGGGCCATATTTTACTATCTGCAAACCTAAGTCCCGTGATGGCTGTGGAATAAATGTTGTGTTCACAAGCTTGCATAAATCAAACAGCAAGTTCCCTGATTAAAATCCTAATGCCTGTACGTGTGAGTTGTGCCACCTTGGAAGAAATTCAATGTGGGAGGTAACCATAGTGATTCCCAACTTCTTGTGAAGACTGGGTATATATAAGGGCCTGCAAGTTTCACAGAACAGCAGGTATCCAATAAATCTCAGCCACTTTCTTCTCAATATTTTAAACTCCAGGCCATCAGAAACTTTTTAGTTGAGTTGGAAGCAGCTAAGACATCCATTATAAGCATTTCTCTAAATGTTTGGTTCTCATTCCAAGATGCGCCCTTTCAGTCCTCATCAATATTGTCCTAATGTGCCTTCTACAAGTCTTTGATTTACTGCCTACACAATTTCTGTCACGGTAGCAATGTAAGATGACAGAAGGTGGGGGACCAGAGAGGCTGCCAAGGAAATAAGAGCTTCCAGAAAGGAAGGAATTACCTCGATCAATAGGAACAGAGGCAATTATAGAGTTTAAGAGGAAGGGATTCGAGCTCTGGCCCCACTAGAGGTTCAAGGCCATACCTCTTCTCTAATGGCTGAGTCCCTGTACAGCTTTGAAGGAAACAAATCTGATTCTTACTGACTTGAAGACAGTTTGTGGCAATGAATAAATGCCACAGTTCAGAAAGGCTGCTATCCTGCTGCCTGGAAGGTCGAGTCTGAGAAGGAGTCAAATCACATAAAGCCACAAAGGAAAAGACCTTCGTGTAAGTGGATGATAACAGAAGGCTTAGTTTCCAAAGTCAAAGCACTGGCAATGAAACCATCTTTCTGGGTTCTTTGCTCCACGTTGCCCTGTGCATGTTCTACCTATGAGCCCTTTGCTCGAATGTTTTGAGACATTTGATTCTCCGATGGTCGAATTACAGCACCAAACAATGCCAAAGTTGGACGGCCATGCTTGATTGCCAACAGTAGGGAAAGACGTGCAGTTTGCTTGATGCAGTGGGTCCAGCTTTGTTTACATATTTGCTTGTTTCCGTGCACTGGCTTCATCTTTAGGCAGCCAAGTAGAAGACTGTGATGGTCCTAGAGCTCATCCATGCAGGGCCCGTGGAACATTAGATTATTGCTCTGACTACTCAGACCCACCATTGTTCTACTGCAGATTTGTCCCTACAACCTCCTCTGGTGACACAGCAGGTGAGCTTGGTGCCAAGCTCATATATTCTTTCACCAACATGGCATTAACCGCTATGATTGAGTCTAAGTAGAGATACGATCACATCTTAACACTGGTATCTTGTGCTTCTACCATCTCCCAGAAATATGCATATCCAAGTTTCCTGGTTGTGAGAATGGATGGAAAATTATTATGACCCAAGATAAGTCACTGAAACCCATTGACTTACTTTTGATCCCTCACAGGACTGGTAGAACTAAGCAGCGCCAGCTAGCATGCTCGGATTAACTAACATAATGCTTCTTGCTTCAGGATTTCATGGGACTGTAATCATGAAGAATTCTAGTAGCATTGTTGACATCTATCAATGTGCAGTAACAACAGCAGCTAGTTCAGAAGTATCTCTTCTGAAATTTCTCCATAAGACCAAGAAAAGGCTTTCTTACAAGACCCAAGAAAGCTTTTCCTTATCTCATTTGGCCAAGCTAGGCAGCCACAAATCACTGCAAGGACATTGGATTTATCCTTAGCTTGGACAGAGATAGTCTTGTGATGTGTTACTGGTTTGAATATCCCCCACAGCCTCATGTATTTGAATGCTTGGTCATCAGGGAGTGAGTCTACTTGAGAGGGATTAGAGATCTGGCCTTGCTGAAGTAGCTGAAGTAGGTGTGGCCTTCTTGGACAAAGTGTGTCACTGTGAGGTTGGCATTTGGGGTTTCAGAAGCTCAAGTCAGGTCCAATATCTCTCTCTTCCTGCTGCCTGCTGATCCAGACATGAAACTCTCAGTCCTTTTCCAGTACCACATCTGCCTGCATGTCCCCATACTTCCCACCATGATGATAATAGACTAAACCTCTGAACTATAAGCCAGTCCCAGTCCAACATTTTCCTTTGTAAGAGTTTCTACAGCCATGGTGTCTCTTCACAGCCATAGACCTTTGACTAAGACATGTGTGTAAACTTAGTGCAAAGTTTATCTGCTATGCCACAGTAGGAGATGATACAGCCAGCATCGCCAATGAGAAATTATATTCCTCCCTGGATGTCCTGAGGATGGGGATGAATAAACTTAGTTTACAACAGGGCAATGCATGCATGTGACAGCCAGAACCACAATATCCCTCTCCTTATAGCATGAGGATAAAGCAGGTAAGGTGGGAAAATGGGCACCTGGGACTGGGAGGTATTTCATTGGTAAATTAATGCCCTACAGTATGAACACCCAAGTGTCACTCTAGATCCCATAAATCATTTGATATGATGATGTGTGCTCTTGTGTCCAGTACTGGAGTGGCGGGGAAAGAGTAGAATTCCTGGGGCTTTGTGGTCAGCCTGTTTAGACTACTTTGTAAATGCATGGCTGAAGAAGAAATGTCTCAAAAAAGAAGATGGACAGATAGCACCTGAAGAATGACCTCTGGTCTTCGCATGCTCGCACATATATACCTTCATGTAGACAAATATGACAATATGCATGAACTCTGTGTCTGTCTGTCTGTCTGTCTGTCTGTCTGTCTGTCTCTCTCTCTCTCTCTCTCTCTCACACACACACACACACACACACAGATAAACATGCATCTGAAAGAAGCGCTTTCCTAAGTTGGGAATTGGGAACCAGCCATGCCTTTGGATATCTGACAAAGTTGTTATTTATTTAAATGGGAAATGGGTATTGAGAGGGTACTTTCTTCTGCCCTTAACACTCTCTGGGCTCAGTTCCAGTCCTGACTCATTTGTGAAAGCTGCCAGAGCTCTTGAGCCTCTGCTTACTCTTACCCATGAAGTCCTAGCTGGACAGTCTCTTGCTACAGACGTAAAGTGGTTCAGGATACTTCTCAGAATCAATGCCAAAGTCAGGGAGTTCTTATTTTAATGCAGGTGTAACATTGTGGTTCAAATCCTTGGCTATGTCATGACTTTTTATATTCAACTTTAGTGCTACAGTTTATTATCTCCATAGCTTAAGTAAGGAACACTTATTATCTTCTGTTTAGTCTTAGTTTCTAAACATGAGAGACAATGAAAATGCTAAAATGATTGAACACATTAGTTTTTATATATTAACTTCATCTTTGTTGTTTCTTATCAGAATAACTGAATTGAAGTATTTACCCCATAGCATTCTGAATTTAGAGAATATTAAAATTGAAGATATTGTCAATGCAATATCTACTAGGAGACAAGTAAACACATCTTCTTTTAGGAAAGCAAACTAGAGTGCCTGGGTGAATCATTAGAGACATATGACCTGACATACAACATATGATCCTATACCATCTTTTAGGAGATGATCTGTTAGATCTGTATTTAATTAGGCTACTTTCGGTGGCTGAGAATCAAAATTTTCCATTTCTATATATATTACATCTCTCTCTCATACATATACATATATATTACATGCACACACACACACACGAATGGCCATCTGAGAAAACACTTTCCCTGAAGCCTGACGCAGCCTTGCCTACCTGTTTATCTGCTTTGGGCAGGAGTGGGTAACTAATAAAACCAGAAATCTCTTTAAGGGGAAATGGATATTGAAATGGCAATATCTTCTACCCTCACCACTCCCTGGCATCCATCAAAATCCAAAATTATCTGTGAAAGCTGTCAGAGCTCTTTAGGCCCCCTGCTTCTCTCTACTTCTGTGGATTTTACAGTCTCTATAGCAAAGTGTTGTAGACTGGACTCTCCTCCTCCTCCTCCTCTCCCCACCTTCTCTCTGGATGTATGCGGTATGCCAGGAGTGTGGAAGTCATAGAACAGCTTTGGATGTCTGTCCTTTCCTTACCCCTTATTTGAGAAAGGACCTCTTGTTCACAATGCAGACATCAAGCTGGATGGTGTGCTTATAGGGATTCTCCTATCTCCATCTCCTACCTTGCACCAGAGCACCAGAATGACAGAGGGTGTTACTGTGTTATTGTGTCCAGCTTCATGTAGGTTCTGAGTCTCTAACTCAGGCTTTCAAGTTTGCCTGGCAAGCACTTTACGCATGGAGTCATTTTCCCATCTCCACAGAGAGGGTTCTTAACATAAAGCTCTCTGTGTTCTACATCTGAGACCAAGATGCTTGTAGGTTTGACTTGGGTGGAGCATCTAGACAACTATCTTCTTAGAGTTTGCACTGAGAGCCCCTCTTCTTTTAAGATTTATTTATTTATTTAATGTATATTAAATACATTTTGATGTTTTTTAAAATTATTTTTAAAAAAATAAAATTTTAATGTGTTTTGTTTACATGCATGTCTACACACAAGAAACAGGCATTGAATCCCATGGGACTATAGATACAGGCAGTTGTGAGCTGCCATGTGAATGCTGGAAATTGAACTCAGGTTCTCCGAAGCACAGCCAGTGCTATTAACCACTGAGCTCTCTCTAGCTTCACTGCCCCTCTTCTTATGAGAATACATTCTATCAGATGAAGTCCAAACCCTCGCAGCTTCATTTGACACTAATATTTTCTACAACGCCATTTTATGGAGTAGTTTGGATGTTAATCTGGATGTTTTGGAGGTGTAATTCAGTTTGTAGTTTGAACTTGGGCAGAAATGCCAGTCCAGGAATTGGGAGCCTGGAAAGTTGATGGGATGTTGAGCTGTTTGCCCCCCTGAATCCTCAGAGGACCACTTTTCCACAGACTATCTTTCTCTGTACTTCTGTCTTCACATCACAGATTGGTAGCTGAATTTACCCAAGTCACACTTCTAGTCACCCTGAGATCAAGAATATTCATAAAAAGAACTTAAGAGGGCTGGAGTTTTCAGCTCAGAGAAACTAAGACCAAGAATGTGTTCGCATACAGCAGACTCACAGACAATACCTAGCTTTTTCTCCACCTCCACACAAGCGATACAGCATGAGGTCACAGGGTCACATGCACAGAAACAGCTCCTTATAGGAAGAGAAGTTTAAAAGAGACCAACATTCTGAAACTTCAAGGTAGTCCCAATGTGTCTGTTGGTATGTGCACAGACCCACTGGCCTTTGAGAATGTTATGCAATTCAAGAGCCAGAAGTAGAAAACCAGTTTTTCAGATAATGTTTGAGTTTCCCAGGGTAAGAAAGAACAGAAGCGGCTCCTTCTGGTCATTTACAACCTATTTGCTGATCAAATTGTTTACCTGGTTTATTTCCTTGAAGTAAAATAAGTACATGACTATGGGCTGTTCAGTAAGCTGAGGAGGCAGTAGCTCTGACACAATCACCTTTAATCACCAATCTTGGGTACAGGCAGATTGCTTTGAATATCCACTGGCCCTTTATCCAGACAAATGGGGTCCAGCAATTAATATAATAGTGTGGTTCCTGTGGAGAACTAGGCACCTAGAGAGCTTCAGAAGCCCGCATGAAGAGGGCAAGTAAAGGGTGGGGTCATCACATCCTTGTCAACCCCACTAGGGCATGTCAGTTCCAGCCCATCTCCAGTGGAGGCTGTGACAAGAATTTGCTCCCTAACTTCATCATTGCAGGTATAGCCACCTCCATCACAATAGCACAGAGCTTGTCGCCATGGCCCATTTCTGTCAGGGTGTGATGCTTCTTGCTGGCCTTTCCTGGACCTATCATTTCCAGCATCCTCTGGAATGTAGTAGATGCAGTATAGCCAGGGCTTATTCCCCAGCATCCCTGTGCCCCTTCTTCCTCACCTTCCTTTCTGGGCAGTGTAAGAGACTTTCTTTTGGGTCACCAACCAGCTCCAAAATCACGACATGGAGATTTATGATCAATTATGAATGTTTGGTCTTGTACGGGTCTCACTAACTCTTACACCTGGTATTAACCTGTTTCTCTCTTCATCTATGTTTTACCAGGGAACTTTTTACCTGTCTTTCATTCTTTATGTCCTTTTCCTTGTCTTTCTGTCTGGCAGCTGCCTGGCTGGCTTCAGGTGTCTCCCTTTTTCAGCCTCATTCTCTCTCCTCCTCCCTGTCCTTCTACTTATTCTCTCTGCCCATCAGCCCTGCCTGTCCCTCCACTGCCTAGCTAGTGACTGCTCATCTTTTTTATTAGACCAATCAAGTGCCTTAGTCAGTCAAGGTGAGACAACAACACATATTTACACAAGTAAACAAATGGAGCAAAGACAATATAACACATTTTTGCTTAGTTGAGCTAATAATATTCTACAGCAGGATACTGCAGGATGCTGAGATTTAGGTGTCTTTGAGAAGAAAGAAAAGCAGAAGGCTCAGATGAAGTTTTGGGTTTCTCCCAGAGTTCAATGATCTAGTAGCTGTAAGTCAAGCGGGAGTCTCGTGGATATTTCTATTCTCTAGTAAAAAAAAAAAATGTTCTCCAGGACAGCAGGCCTCACAGCTGTGAGGACAGCAGGCCTCACAACCCACAGTGTGTGTGTGTGTGTGTGTGTGTGTGTGTGTGTGTCTATTCTGACTAAAGCAGAGCTGAAGTTTGTGGACACAAGAGCTCTAGACCTTCCTTTCTCTTTAAAATGAACAAACACACTTGTTATTTGTTTTCTGATCCTTACCTCTCAAGGGAAGATGAAACTCCAGAAATCCACAAATTCACATGTTATTTTTGAGCCATGGCCCATGCTTCTTCCCATCTAGCTGAGATTCATCAAAAAGCCATATGAGAAGAGGAGAAAAATAACCAAGATTATCCCTCAACATGAGCTTAGATAGGGCCCTGGACCACTGAGTGCTTCTACTGAAGGGATCACATTGTGGGTGCCACCTTTGCTGTCTCAGCAGCCTTTTTTCTTCTAAGAATCAGGATGGAATTTTTTCAATGTGTTCTGAAACTCTAGTACCTTGACTTGTGCCCCAGAAACATCTAGAATGCAAACATTTTTGAACTGTGCTGTCTCTGCTCAAGTAGAAAGCACTGCGAATTCCTACAAGAAACTCCTTTTGACTATGCTTAGCTCTGAGAACCTCTTGTCTATGCTACTGTGATGGTCAGTTTCCACTTGACTTAACTGAGTCATCTAGAAGGGGCTAGAGATCTGGCTCAGTAGTTCGTGTTGCTCTTTCACAGAATCAACATTTGGTTCCCAGCACCCACGTGGTGGTGAAAACCCATGTATAACTCCAAATCCCAAATTCCAGGGAATCTGATATACTCTTCTAACCCTGTGAATACCAGGCATATATGTGATGTGCATATAAACATGCAAACAAAACACTAAAACATAAAAACGATCTTTAAAAAAGTCACCCAGAGATTGATGAGGTGCCCATGAGAGTACTATGAGGGCATTTCAACAGGGGATTGAGAGAAAAAGCCACCCTGAGTATGGTTAGATCCATCCCATAGACTGGGAACTGGACCAAATAAAAGCAGGGAAGGATAAAGCAATCCTTGGGCTGGCTGGCATTCCCTTTCTCCACTCCCTGACCCATCATAACTTAAGTTGCTCTGTCCCTCCACACCTTCCCACCGTGATGGCTTGACACTTGCAACAGAGAGACCAAATAAGTCCTGACACTGAAAGTGCTTCATGTCAGATATGCTGAGCACAGTGATAAGGTAATGGGAACCTTATTGCTACGCTCTCTTGACTTACTTTTCATGGACAGCTTTTTAGAAATCATGCTCTGATTCCTTGCAGACAAACATAGAAGTGCCTTCATTCAATGAGATGTATAGACTTCTCATGTCCCCAACTTACTTTGACACTGGCGACTTTCACGAGAGTATAGATTTATAACTATTTTATAAATCACTAATGATTCACAGTTCTCCAAACTGCCAAACTGACCCCTTTGTTAGGGGTTTGACAGAATTTCAGGCAACTCAGTGAGCTTAGCTCTAGGTTTGGGGCATTTTGACAAGTCACCAAGAAGCTTTTCACAAAGACAGAGAGCTCAGGGAAGTTAAGATGAACCCACTTTAAAATGCACATTGAACTACTTGATCCCTTATTTCAGTATTTAGTTAAAATACCATGTCTGGAGAAAATAAATGTAATTTGCAATGTCAGTATCAAAAATGACAGTAATTGTAATTTCCCTGAGTGGAACAACCTGCTACAAAAGAGATGTCAGCACACTTAAAAGCCTAAGTCCTCCACAGGGTGTGGAATAACGGAGAATACTTCTTGGTTTTTAATGCTTTCCTTTATATTATATCTGTTTTAGCTTTGCATGTCATGTTCATGTATGATATATGTGCACATATGTGTGCATACATTCCTGCCTGAGTGTGAGTGTTGGTATGTGCATACCATGGTGTGTGTGTGTGTGTGTGTGTGTGTGTGTGAAGTGAAAGAACAACATTGTGCTAGCTGACCCAAGAGCTTCTGGCAATTCTCCCTTGTCTATCTTCTAGCTATTGGAGTACCTGAGTATGTGCTATTATGGTGCACTTAATCTGAGCCCTCGGGATTTAAACTCAGGACCTTACATTTGTGCAGAAAGTGCTTTCTCCACTAAGAAAACCTCATATGTGTATGTATAATTCCATTTACAGCCCTGAACTTTCCTTTTCTGAATGTGTCTCTAGGGATGGCTATTGGGTACCACTATCGACAAGGCAGAATGAGGGTACAAGGTAACTATTTTTGACCAGGGATCAATAGGGCGATCCTCTGATCTATCACAGACTCCTTACAAACAGAGGATGGAAGGGTGATTTTTCTCGTCTCCAGTTCAATATGGCTATTGCAGATATGTAGGTACTAAATTACAGATGAATGTATGTCCAAAGATGTACATCATGTCAGGGTTTCTGTAGAGTAAGCTCCATGAGGCAGATGCAGAAGTGGCTGCAAATCATTCCCGGACACAGCAGTGGCAAGATAAGCTGCTGGCCCTGGGACAGCCAGAGTTGGAAGCAATCATATTTAAGCATGGCGATTTGGTAAATGGGGAGGAGGAGTAGAAATTGGGATTTATGGCTGAGGTTGCCCACAAAGTATAACTCCGACAGTAAGTTTAAAAATGGTTCATTTATTGTTTCTGTCAGCCTTTTTTTTAGGTTCAGTGAACGGAAGCCTGCTGATCCCAAGAAGATCAGTGTGCCCCTTGGAAAGCGTGGTAATGGGCACTACTCACAGCGCCATGGCTCTTCACAGGGAGCCTTTCTGTAGGAATGTAAGCAGAGGAAGAGAGAACGTGCATGTCTTGGGCTCATCCAGAAATGGAGTGCACCTCTTCCTCAGCTTCATGTCTTCAGAGGGAACTTCTTCATGTCCTCCATGAGACTTGAAGGGGTGCTGCTCCACTCATCCTAACCATGAGCACCCTAAACCTCTTCTAAGCAAGGACCACCCTCACAGGGATGTGGCATGGAATGTAGAGAGTTGCTGGGGTCTGCAAGTCTCTGGAGGGTGAACACAAGCCTCCTGCAAGTGTCCAGGCCACCACACTGGTGGGTTTCACAGAGGGAAAGAGCTGCCTGCCTGCTGTGTCACCCTGACAAATCTGAACCTCTATGGAAGAGGGCAGTCTAGGGTTTTAGTCAAAAATTATTTCTAGAGCCAAATAACCCCTCAGGTATTTAAAAAAAAACCTGTTGATACCTCAAAAAAACAAGAATACTAAAAAACACATTCACTTCATACAGTCGCTGTCCTAGTCAGTGTTCTATGGCTGTGAAGAGACACCGTGATCATGGCAGTTCTCATAAAGAAAGCCATGTAACTGGGGCTGGCTTACAGTTCAGAGATTGAGTCCATTAGTCTTATGGCAGGAAGCATGGTGGCACACAAGCAGATGTGGTGCTGGAGAGTTAGTGGAGAGTTGTACATCTGTATTGGCAGGCAGCAGAGAATGACGTTGGGCCTGGCTTAAGCTTCTGAAACCTCAAACTACATCCCCAGTGACACTCTGTCTCCTATAAGGCCACACCTACTCTAATAAACCTTCAGTTCCTAATGTGACAGTTCCTTTTGGTCTGTGGGTGTCAATTTCATTCAAACCTCCACACTTGCATTTGCCCAAATTGTCCCTGAAGGAGGATGATCTACTACATAGTCTGTTGGTTCTGGGACAAAATGAAAACATGGTACTCCTTTGTCAGAGAATGTCTTAAACCAAGGATGGTACTTTTTGAGCCTTTAGTCCTCTGTGAGGACACAGGTCACACAGGAAGCCAGGGCTGCCTTGGGCTTTTCTCTTAAACCTCCCCCAAACAGAGTGCATCTACCCTCTATGAGATATCCCACGTTCTTTTCCCAAACTGGCCTGAAGAACATCTTCTTTCGGTCCCATACTTTCCATGTTGGCTCTCCATTATTGAGCTAACAGACCCACTCTGCTTCATGCTTCAAACCTTGCCTGTCTTCACCTGGTCCCTATTCGGGGACACAGACCATGCCACTGAAGCGCACCTCATCTAGCTCCCCTTATAATATACGTGCAGGGAGATTTGAAACACCTATGTAGCTGTCTTAGTTAGGGTTTTGATTGCTGTGAAAAGTCCATGACCACAGCAACTCTTATAAAAGAAACATATAATTGGGGTGGCTTGCTTACAGTTTTAGAGGTTCCGTCCATTATCATCATGATGGGGAGCCTGACGGCATGCAGGCAGATGTGGTCATGGAGTAGTAGCTGACAGTCCTACATCTTACAGGCAACAGGAAGTCGACTGAAACACTGGACAGTATCCTGAGCATAGGAAAATTCAAAGCCACTCCCACAGTGACACACTTCCTCCAACAAGGCTGCACTGCTCCAACAAAGCCACACCTCCTAAGAGTGCTACTCCCTGTGAGATTATAGGAGGCAATTACATTCAAATTACCACAGTAGTATAACTGTGTTTTATTTAATTTATCACAGTTTACTTGTTATAGACAGGTAGCACTTGTTTTTAGGTGTTAGAGGTTATTTAAAATCCTCAAGATGCAAATGCCTCTGAAAACCAGGAATTTCTATTTTAACATTCACATGTACACATGTACACAACAATGATGGTTAACAGAAGGAGAAGCTATTGTGTACCTGTGTGCCAGGGCATGTGCCAGAACTGGCATTCCTATGTATTAACTCCATCTGTCTTCATAAACATGTGACAGGAGCAGATAGGAAAGTGGAGCCCTGTTCACATGCCTGCTCTCTGACTCTCTAAGCTGAGGATCTGAGTCTTGAGTTAATGAATGTGTCAATTACTAGGCAGAGGACAACTGTGAAGATGAAAATATATATCTCATGTACACATAATCTAAAACAGAATTTGCCAAGAGTTGTCAGAGAGAACTTTCTACAATTATTAATATTCTCAATCCTCAGTGTCTAGACATTCCAGTAGCAATTGCTAAGCATCCACTTCACCTTGAGGGTAGGCCATAGTCAAGGTGCACTCCATCTTTATGTTCCCAGTGGACCTAGCATGGCACCAGGAGTTGGTCAACAAACAAGCACTCCTTTAATTGAACAAACTGTATTACATCCAATTTTTTTGTAAAGACCTGGCTTTAATCTAAGAAAAATTTACATGTAGATGAAGCAGATTCAGTTACTTTTGAGAAATACGTACAAAATAAGTATGGATGTGGTTCATTTCACTTCAGCCATGATCATGAAAGCCAGAAGAGAGACCAGACTTCCATATTCCCAGCCTGCATGTTCTCCAATGACAGCGAGAAAATTCATTGAGGTCCCAGCACACCCATTCTTTCATGGATGGATATTAAATGATGACCCTGAAAGCTATCAGAACATCTACAAAGGGAACATTTGGGGCTCTGCCTTGCCTTTATGAATATCTTGTCATAATTTTTAGAAGAATAGGGGCCAATCTGTGCCTGTAGCATAGAGGGGTCCCTCCCTCCTCAGCTCAGAGTACACAATGATCTTTCACGTCTCTGGATCTCAGTTTAAAATGTGAATGTACTTGCTTCCATAAAATTCTTATTTGATCCAGGGAAAAACTCATTGTTCATCATGATACTCAGAAATCCACAGGCACAGAAGTGTTCCATGCATGGGGGTCAAGGTGTCCTACATAGCATAGACTGCCTCTGCTCTTTCCCTGAAAAGTCATTAGAAGGGTGAACAACGCTGCCCTTGACAGCAGATGTCTGGACTCAAGTCTTCTCTTTATCTGCCTACTGACCCCATTCTCTGTCCACCTTCAGTTTACAAAGCAAGACCCAATTCAAGTTCTAGGTTCTCACACATTTCTGTGAAATGAAATGGCATTCATTTTGATCAACAACTCCCCCATATACACAATACAGACACGCACGTAAATACACTGAATCACTGAAACTAATATTCAGTCAAGTTACATGGCTCCAGGGATTTTATTCCCAGGCTCCAGGAAAGCTGGGGCTCATGCTCTCAACATTTATGTCTTTATTTCAACATACTGTGATTATTTTATTTCAGTTTGATAGTCTATTTCCAGAATCCCATATAGACAAACTCAGTAGAAACATGGCAGTATATACACTGTCAGTTACTATGCACAAGCAAGAAACAAAATAACGGACTCAAGAATGCACGGGTACCACAAAGGCACATGCACAAAAGTAACTAAGGCCAAGGTATGGCAATCCAACAATCAGTTACCTGGTCACAGTGTCCCAGTATTTTTGTGGCTTAGGAAAGACATCATGGACTCCTGGTATTATTTGTACTTCATTGTGTGCAAAGCTGAGAATACTCAGTTATGAACACAGTGATGTCCCCATGAAACTATAGCTATGCGAGACTACTCAGTTATGACCACAGCAATGTCCCCACAAAGTTATATCTACCAGAGAATACTCAGTTATGACCACGGTGATGTCTGGGAAATTTTAGCTCTGAGAGACTACTCAGTTATGACACCTGTGAGGTCTCCTTTGGTTTGGCTGATTGACGTTTAGAAGATATGGAAGGAGAGCATCTGGGGAAACAGCTGAACTATGAAGTATTCACCAAGCAAGGGCATGGAGGCCTGAGTTAAATTCCACAGTACCCACACTCCAAATCCAGGCCTAATGGTTCATGCTTGTAATCTCAGAGCTGAGGAGGCAGAGCCAGATGGGTTCCTAGAGGTTGCTGTCTAGATAGCTTTGTCTAATCAGGAAGCCCTGAGTCTCAGTGAGAGATCCCTTTTCAAAAATCATGGTGGATGACTCCTGAGGATAACACTTGAGGTTGACCTCTGGCTTCCAAATGTACAACAATATCCACATGAATGTGTACCCATACACATCTGAGCACAGGGACACACACACACACACACACACACACATACACACACACACACACACGATTGTCTTGTCCAACACCAATGTGATAGTTTTTGTTTTATATTATTATATTTTATTTTTATATGTTTATTACTATCCCTTAGAAGCCTGTTTGTTTTCTAATGGGAGAAAGAGTGGATATGGATGGAAAGGGAGGTAGAGAAGAACTGGGAGGAGTAGAGGAAGAAAAACCTTAACCAGGATAAACTATAAAAATCTATTTTCAATAAAAGGAAAATTAAAATAAAATAAAAGTAAAAGAAGAAAGAAAAAAATTTCATTTTAAATGGAGTGTGTGCCAGGAAATACCCAGTTTCTCTATTTAGTTCATTTTCATGCAGGTCTTTCTATACTTCATTTTGGTTCCCAGAAGCAGCCTAGGCAAACATGCATAAGCCCAGGGGTCTCAAAATCAAAACTAAGCTTAGAGGCATGGTTTAACTTGTTCTTCAGATAATTAAGTGCTCTGGACTCTTCTTGGAGGATGTTCGATAGCATTCCAAAGAACAATCAAGAAGAAGCATAAGGAATTCTTATAAGCCCCTTTGGCTGGTTGTTTCTCCCCTTACAGAAGGTGAATAGAACATTTGGATTTATTTGTAAAAAATATCCTATTTTGTATGCTCAACCTGAAGACCCAAAGAGGTTAGTCTCAGTGGTTAGGGAAGAGAAGTGAAAGAGAGTGTGTGTAAATTGAGTAGAAGTAGGAAACTTCCAAAATATGATTTTCAAGGAATGAAAGCTAATGATGACTACATCTGACATGAAGTCAGCCTTATTAAAATATACAAATTAACAAAGTATGGGAAGAAAATAATATAATGCATCGCTCTTCAAGAGTCTGTCTTCCACAATCACACACACACACACACACACACACACACACACACACACACACACACCACATACAACACACATCATACTCATGCAAAATACACTCCATATACATACATGCACCATACACCACACACAACACACACACACCACAGACCCTGTGAGAAAGATGAAATTCACAGATGGTTCTCAGGTGTTGAGAGGACCTGGTTCTTCCCTGTGCCCATCCCCTCATGGAGGTCTCAGTTCTCAGTAACGGGTGAGAAACTGGATTCCCAGAGTCAGAGACCTGAGGTAGGGAAACCTCGTTTTGATTGGTTCCCCCTCCCCCCTCTATCTTAGCTCCACTCACTTGCACAAAGCTACAACAACCCATCCACAACTGAGGAATTGGCAATTACTTCTCCAGCTAAAGAAGAGGTTATTTAGGTTGTCTAGGAGTGGTAAGCAGACCCAGATGACTGCTTGTTTATCTTTCTGCTTCATGGCCGAACGAGGCATCAAGTACAGGAAATATGCAGCACTTGTAGGGTAAGCAGAAGTGTTGTTTTCTGGAAATCAATAAAAACAGAGAGTCCTGGAAAGCCAGAAGGAATAGCAGCATGCTGGGGAACGGGACTGTGAAGTTATGGATTCTGGGACATGGCCTCAAGTTGATCATACACAGATCTGAACAACATGGATAGTCAACCACCTGAGTTCCTTGGGGGCTGCTGGCTACTGCACAGGTTCTTGAGAGCATGAAAAAAGTCACTAAAACTATAATCCCTAGAGGTTAGTGAGAACTTTTGACTTGAACCTCATCAGGTTGTTTGACTGCTAAACAAAATGATCAATATTCTCCACATGATTAAATAAGACACTCAAAAGTCCAAAACCCAAATCATTATTTAGTGTATGAAGAACCAGATAGAATTCCTTTCTATACGTCCTTCCCTCCTTCAAAGCAATCCTAGATAAAAAGACACAAATATAACCAGTTGATTTTCTTGGCAAAAGTTCATAAGCAATTCAGCAGAACAGGAAAGTCTTTGTAACCAACTGTGCTAGAACCATTAGACAATCATACACTTTGTAAGTACATAAACCCAAGTCTATTCTCCACTTTCTGTACTGATATGGAAATAACTAACTAAAATATATCATACATCAAAAGTATAAAAGTTTTAGGAGAAAGTATGGACTAAAATAGAGGCTGATGTAAGGCATTGAGTAAAGGCATTTGTCTCCAAGCCTGACAACCTGAGCTCATCCCTGGGACCCACATGGTAGAACTGACTCCCAAGAGTTGTCCTCTGACCACCACGGGCACACTGTGGCATGTGCCCATACATATGCATATGTGTGCATGCACACAAACACACAGAAATAAATTAATGCAATTTTAAATCTGATAAAAAAGAAACATAATTGTAACCTAGATTTTAGCAACTTATTACTAGACCTGACTAAAAAGCAATATTTATAAAGAACTTACCAAAACTAACACTGGGAAAAAATTCTTTATGTTGCTGGAAAACAGGGCTGGGGATATAGTTCAGTGTAGAGTGCTTACCTAGCATGCAACCTAGATCTTGATTCCCAGCATTAGGATGATGGTGGTGGTGGTGGTAGTTATGATGATGTTAATGATGATGGCGGTGGTGCTAGTGATGATGGTGGTGACAATGATGGTAGTGATGATGATGATGGTGGTGGTGGGGGCCATCATCATAACAATGACAGACCTGAATAGCTACTTTCTCAAAGAGGATATATAGAGGACAAAGGTTTATGAACATGTGTCTGACATCATCAGTCATTGCAAAGAAACAATTAAATCACTACACATCTGATGGAATAACTAAACTTAGCATCTTGAATCTTGATAATTCCAAGTGCTGATGTTCACATTCTTTGGTGGTACCAATGTAAAATGTTCTGGTTACTCTATGAAACAGTGTGGTAGGTTCATTTTATATAATGCATTACTTATCATATGGCTTACAAATGACACCTGCATGTATTTAACCTAGATAAATAAAAATTTATGCTTAATAAACACTTGTGTATGATTGTGTTAGTGTTATTGTTGATGGCTTAAAACGGAAGAATGCTCAAACAAATCAAGCAAAGGAATATATAAGCAGACCACAACACATTCATAGGACATCAAATAACATGAGGAAATAAAAGGGAATAAACTATTGATCTTATCACTACAAAAGCACTGTGCTAAACAAAAAGACCTAAGCACAAAAAAATCCACTGTATAAAACCATTTCTGTGTCATTCTCAGAAATACAGAACTACAGTGATAGGGGAAAGGACAGAGACTGAGTGAGTTAGAGGTTGGGAGAAGTTGTGCTCTGAAGGTATAGAGAAAGAGGGAGTCCCTAGGTATGATAGGACTTTTAGGATCTTAATTGTGGATGTGGCCAGAATAATCTCTGTGTTATCATTCATGAATCTGCATGAATTTTATCTATTATTGTCTATTTTAATGTAGCTGAGTCTAAAAGAATAAGAAAATAATAAGCTTCAGAAGGTTTCTTTAGGATATGAAGTAATATCTTAGAAACACTTAGAGATCATTGAATGATATATATAACCCAGCAGCCTTGTTACTAATTTAACTCCTACTCTGATACACAGTCTTTCTAGCATATTCTTCACAACACGTGTTGTTTAAATGCATCTTGCCAAGGAGAATCCAAAATGCAAGACAGGCCTTCTTTACCAGTGCTAATGAAATCAATGTCAGTCCCCTTATACTTCAGTAAGATCAGCCTCAAAAAAAAAAAAAAAGAAAAGTTGATGATAAAGCATTGATGGGGACATGACATCTATTCACACTGTCACCTCTTTACTGGCTAAGAAAAGTTCTTTTCAGAATGTGACATGTCAGCAGCTAGAAGCAGAAACTTCTACAAAAGACTGATGATACACTGTGTGTAATAGTTAATATTGTCAACTCGACAGGATCAAGAACCACTGAAGAAAGTCTCTGGGCATGCCTGGAAAGTTAATTGAGGTAGGGAGACACACTCAACGATGGTAGCACCATTCTCTTGGCAGAGGTTCTAGACTGAATAGAAGAAAGCTAGCAGAATAAAAATTCTCGTATCATCTATCAATCTACCATATATCTATCATCTGTCTGTCTGTCTAACATCTATCCCATCTATCTATCTATCTTCTATCTATCTATCTATCTATCTATCTATCTATCTATCTATCTATCTTCTATCTATCTATCTATCTATCTATCTATCTATCTATCTATATATTTCTATCTATCTTCTATCTATTATCTATCAATCATTCTATCTATGTGTCTATCATCTATCTATATTCTATTATTTATCTATCTTATCTATCTATATATCTATCAATCATCTATCTATCTTCTATCTATCTTTCTATCTATCTATCTATCTATCTATCTATCTATCTATCTATTCCATATATCTATCTATCATCTTTGTTCATGCTGGAAAATAAGCCACCTCCCATGTTTCTAAGGATACCCAGGAAGCCATGAGACTAAGCTCACCCAGAGAAGATGAAGTCCCCTTCCTATACCCATATGAGCGAGCCTCCAGTACACATTCATAATCACATCCCAAATATCACCTCCAGACAAAGTCAGGAACTTTGAGATACCAATCTCCTGTATTCCTGGCCCCCAGACACCATAACATTGATAAAAATGTTACTTATTGTGGGTGGGGCAGGAGACACACACATGCCTGCACATAGGAGGCCTGAAGAAGGCATCGTATGTCCTGCTCCATCACTCTCCAAAGTGATCTGTGGAAACATGGTCTATCCGTGAACCTGGAACTGGTAAACCCCCGTGATCTTTCTGTCTCCTCTCCCACAGCATTGGGGGCACAGTCATGTGTAGTCACACTGTTTTGTACCATGGTTTCAGGTGATTTGAATGTACATCCTCTTGTTTGTAGAGCAAGTGCTGTTACCTACTGAGCCATTTCCCCATACATCCAAAATGTGCTTTAAGTTAAGTTTTGAAAGAAACTTTTTGCGCATTCTTAGATCATGGACAGCGAATCATGTTAAACTGTTCTTTAGTGTGAAATGAAGTAAAAGGGGAAAGAGGAAGAAGCTGAAATCATGATTCAGTGTAATACATTTATCAAGCCAAGAAATGTTCAAGTTATTTGAATTTATGCCCCTGGTGGCCAGCAATTTATACAAAGATCCAGGGCATTTCCTAAAAGGGATTTTAAAAACTAATCATGTTTTCACATTGACATTCTCAAGCTTATGGAGAGGAATATTGAGGAGGTGACATTGGATTCCCCACAGCCTCCCACCAGGGATACCCAGGCTTCTTCTTTGCTAACGATTTTAAATAGGACGGATCACATGGCTTGTCTAAGAACAGAGCCGAGGGAGAGGCTTTGTATGAGGTAGATGTGATAAATGCATTTTGGTGCTGACAATGAGTGTTGTTTGTTCTTTTAATTAGCAAACACTGTGCTAATATCCAATTTAGAAAGACCAAACAAAAATAAACACCTAGCCCCAAGATTAAAGCCGTGCCTCTGTGTCTCTGCGCTCACAGAAGCAGAACTTCCTCTCATTCAGTATATGTTGTGAGGCCAATGCTTGAGAAGTTTCTCTAGGGGAAAAGTATTTGATGTTCACTTCTTCCAACACCGAAGAGAGGAAGTGTGTCCAGCAACTCACAAATTGGGGAACACTTGATAGAAAAAATATGCTTGGGTAGCATTGCTGGTTGCATTCTTCAAGAGGAAAATTGAAAACAGAGGATCACCAGGGTCAGGTAGTTATTACTGGAACCTGGCTCTTACAGAACGTAATACATACCATTTCCCCCAACTAAATTGCATTGCTTTGTCCCAGTCACCTGATGGGGCCCAGGATAAGGTGTTTTTCAAATGTAGATAACCACCTAGGTTTCCCGAGGCACATCCATTTAAAAGTGAGGCCCCAAAAAAACAGCAGTAGTGACAGAAAAATGATATTTTTTGGTAACCTCAGCATCACGAAGAATAGTTCCACAAGAAATAGTTGACAGAAAAAGAAAAACTTTATTATTAAACATATGTAGTGCTATTCAGCAGAATCTGTTGCTGATGTGACTGTCCTAGGTCTTTTGGAGTCGTGTTTGAACCAGATCTCAAACAAGCTCAAAATAGTCTAAAGATCAAGGTATTTTATTAATAGACTGAGTGTTAATAAGAGAAATTTTTTTGAACATCAAATAAACAGTAATCACTAAGGAAACTGAGAGTGGGTGTATAACACAGATGAAGCTGAAGAGCCAACATGCTGGCTATGTCCATAATCTCAGAACTCAGAAGTGTGAGGCAGAGGATTGCTACAAATTTGAGGCCCTTCTGGGTTTTAGAGAGAAATTCTGATTCAAGAAGGTAAGAAAAAATGCAAAGAAGGGAAGAAAAGGGGGAGGGAGGATGAATGGAAGGAAGAATAGGAAAGAAAGAAGGAAAAAAGGAAGGAAGGAGGGAGGAAGGGAGAAAGGGAGAGAGAGAGGGAGGGAGGGAAGGAAGGAAGGAAGAAAGGAAGGAAGGAAGGAAGGAAGGAAGGAAGGAAGGAAGGAAGGAAGGAAGGAAAGATAGCTCAATTGAACCACAAGTTCCTATGAAGTTTCAAGACTAACAAGTAGTTTAACAGGGTATCTTGAGTCAACAAACTATAAAACTTTGTGATTCTAATAATTCAATCACATAAGCTTTGAACAAAATATCATCTGGGTGCCCTAACTAAAAAGAAACCATAGGTCACTCCAATGGGAGTAGCCAATTGCTAATAAGAGAAACCGAGTCTAGACTTTGCAATAGGGTGTGGTGCTATTATCTTGAAAACTTAAAGGAAACTGTTCAGCATCAATGCTTGACCCAAATAACCTTCCTTATCAAAGTCTCTAGGGCAACAACAGAAATCAAAAGAGGACATCTCATGTGCATTCACGGTGATCAGGATTTCAAGGGACAAGAAAGAATGCATAGGGGCCCAGAAAAAAAAAATGGGTTGAGCAACTCACTTTATTTCATGAAGACATCCAGAAATTTCTAGCTTTTAGGGGACAGTTAGAAAAACTCATGCTGATTGGAAAGAAATGGTAATTTCACTTAATGAATCTATTAATTGCAAGTGTAAAAGAATCTTTCTTCTCAAAGCAGACTAACTATGGCCTCACCCATGTTGCCTGATGCCCCTCTCTCCTCGTTGTCAGAGAGATCCATTGTCTCTGTAGTGCTGGTTCTGTTTTCTATGACAGCACCCTCATCTGATTCGCGCAGTACTTTGTAACTTAAATGAAGCACTAGGGATCTCCAGCGCACATCAAAAACCTGTGTGATACCTAAGCCCGTAGGTGATGAACTGCAATAAAGTTAATTAATTGGTACAAGGGATGGGAATATACATTTGCTTCTTTATAAAATTCCCAGTGGCTCATCGAACAACCTCGGTCCCCTTCTATGCTACACTACTTATGGAGGCATCACACTGGGCCAGCCTTAATTCCTGGAGAACACTTTCTCTTTATTAACTGGGATTTGCTCCTAGAATTGCTACCAACTGGACTCTACTTTGAATCCTGAGACTCCAGAGCAGGTGTCCTCAATCTTTCTAATGTTGTGACTCTTTAACACAGTTCCTCATGTTGTGGTGACCCCAACCATAAAACTATTTCATTGCTACTTCATAATTGTAATTTTGCTACTGTTATGGTTATAAATCAAGAGAAAGCTGAGACAGGAGGATCACTGAAAGCTTAAAGATAGAACTGCCTACTGTGTCAAAAAAAAAAGGAAGAAAAGAAAAAAAAGGAGAAAAAAATCTAGGTGCCAACTTCTGCAATGTTATCTGTTAATAAGAGACCCTTGATGAAATGTATTTGGGGAGGACATACGAAAAGGATTGCCTTATTTTATACATTTATTTCTCGTCTATTCACTAGGTTCCTGAATGACATATTTAAGATGCAGCTGGCACTTTTATTGTGTGATTGGCAATTGCCTGCTGTTCCCTGCTCTGAACTCTTAAGTCACTCAGGTGAATAGGATGTGATAAAGTGACACTTAGGATAGAGGAGAGGAATTCAGGGTGAACTTCAAGGACAGAGCCCACAATGGTACACAAGATTGAAAATTTCTCCCCTAACACCAATCTTTCTACAATGCTATTTTTTATCTCTTTACACTGCAACAGGAAAGAAAAGAACAATGTTAGAAACTTACGAAAGCAAGAGGTAGGAGAAAAAACTGCCATGTTGCAGAATGCCAACGATGAAGAAAAGACCTTTTAATTGACTCATCACTACACATGTACTCAGAACCAATATTTTCAATAAAAGGGGAAAGTAAAGGCACTGTCAACATAGGCATTTAAATCCAACCTCCTGCACTTGACAGAAAACTCCACATAAGCTATGGCAGTAGGCAAACACATGGTATTTTTATTTAGAAAGTTCCAGAGAAAAATGTAGAGCTCAATAAAAATAATAATAATAAAAAGAAAGTTCCCAATCAAAAAATCCAGTGGCTCAGTAGAAGAGAAATCATGCAATTCAGATTGACTCAGATGTCACTTCCTCAGGTACATTGGTGGCCATCAGAGCCCCCTCCCTTCCCTAGAATACTTTCCCTAGCAAACCCACAAAACAGAGCAATCCCATTTCAGCCCAGGAGCCCATGAATGCCACATAAAGGTGATAGGAGACCCAAGACCCTCCCACATTTTCTGATGATGTCAATAATATGAACTTTGTTTGGACTAGCAAGTAACCAGAATAATGGCTGGCACTGTGACATCCTGCACCAGAGGGGGGAAAAAAACCCAAAAAATCCCTAGCCGTCCATTTATCTGAAGTCATAGCATGTTACATTCTAGCAAATGGACTTTGCTAGACTCCATTTCTGGCAGGGCCAAATTGGAACCAAGGAGTAGCAGGTGAAGAATCAGTGCAGCTATTTCTTGAGACAAAAGCAGAGTCAACGGCAGCATAAGCAGAATGGTTTCTCATAAGACGGATTATCCACTCTTGTTGGGGTACAACAGTGTCTCCACAATTCGATGGATTAGAGGTTGCATTCACCATGTACAGCAGCAGGATACCCACTGATAATCACGCATTTTGCTCTGTAAACAGTTACAATAGCAAAACAGATGAGTTGAAACGCCTCTGTATATTCACATAACATAAAATCAATACTTAATTATAGCAGGTCTGCATGGGGCTGATGGTTGGCTCTAGAGTGGAGACTGTATGAAGCCTTCCGTTAGCTAGCCAGAGTCAAGAGAGAGAACTGCGGTGAAAGAGCAAGGTGGGGCTGACTCCACTGACCATCCTATCCCAGGCTTTCATTGAGAACAACTGTACAACACAGATAATGATTCAGGAGCAAATGTTACCCCAGTGGTAGTTGTTAGAAAGCTCTTCATAATCACATTTCTTTGTAGTCATGCAAAGCCTCGGGAGACCTGGGTAAAAGAAGGCAGCCTCGAAGAAATGACCCTAGGGAGAAGCTACAGGACAAAGGAGAATAACAGAAATTTTAGAACCCAGTGGCCTGGTAAGGATCCCAGTTCTACTGTCCCTAGCAAAATAGTTGACAGTTCACGCTCATTATTCATAAAACATGGAGGACAGTCAATCTGCCTAGGCCAGAGGGCCACTGTGAGGCTCAGTGAGCTGGGTGTGTTTTGCAGACAAGAAGGTTACAGATAATTAAAAGACTGTTTTGATTTGCTTCTTCATTCTAATGCTTTGATACATGTATGCAGTGTGCATGCATATCTGTAGACATGTTCATACATGTACGGATGCACGTGAGGACCTAAAGTGGATGCTGTGTTTCTTCTAGATTGCTGGATTGCTCTCCAGCATATTTACTGAGGCTAGGTCTCTCAGCTGAACCCAGAACTTTATGATTTTTTTTTAGTCTGATTAGCCAGATTGTCCCAGGCACTCATGTCTCTACTTCTTGAGACATAGGATTGCAGGCAGCCATCACCACTCTTGTTTCAACTTTTGCATTTGTTCTGGGAGTATGGTTGTCCTCACCTGCACTGCGAGCACCTTTTCCACTGAGCCATCTCCTAGCCCTATTCACTTCTTTGTTGAAGCAGGGTTTTGGATATCCCAATCTGTCCTCAGAGTCACCATATAACTAAGGATTACCTTGAATGGCTAATCCTCCTGTCTCCATCCATCTCCTGGATGCCAGGGTTACAAAGATACGCCACCAAGGCCCTGTCTACAGTTTATATGGTGCTAAAGATTCAATCCAGAGATTCATGCATGCTAGGTAAGTACTCTATTAATTGGACCATATTTCCCACGAAGAGGTTATTTTTTATTTGGGGAAGAGATAGTATGTCAGCATGCAATATCATGAATAATCGAAAAGACATAATAGCTTCATTTATTAAGTTTTCAGTGCAATGTTAGCCAAGGTCGCACTGCATCACACACCAAAAGAACAGAGGGGAGTTAACTGGGAGCAAAGATTCTCACTACTGTTAAGGATGTGGGGTGGAGCTATAAAAGCACTCAATAATTCACAAGGCCATACTTGAACTATGCCACACTCCTGAGAGTGGGCTGAAATGCTCTTCTCAAGCAAGAGATTCCCCTATAAGAATTCTCTTTCCCCTTTGTTAAAATTTTCGCTGTATTTTGTAGAGCCACCTGTATGTGTAAAATATTTCTTTGTCTTTACCTCATATGAAAGCCCTATGGGTTTGTTTACTGAACCAAATACCTTATCCCTCCTTGACAAAAATAGTAGATCTCAGGGTCTGAGCAGTAGGTACATTTATGGAAACAACACTGAAAGTCATGGTGAGAAAAAGAACTGGAAAAGCAGGAGGGGAGGCTACAGACTTCTTTACAAATAGCTGAGGATAAGACCTTGAAATAATAGTGTGGTTGTTTGTGGGTAGGAACATAACTCTGTGGCCAGCTCACCAACTGTGTGACTTTGGACATTTCTGACCTCAAGTACTGCTAAAAAAAATGCAGATGAGTCCTGGGAATACAGACAGGTGTAGAGCACTTATCTACCATGTAGGAGTCCCTGGGGTCAATTCGCAATGCCTTTATTTGTCCATGGAAAATTGAAGAGTTGTTTCAGAATCCCTGGCCTGCACTTTCCTTGCATGGTAGATGCTCCCATCCTCATAAATACTTGCAATGGGTTTTTGCTGTTGTTGTTTTTCTCCAGTGCTTTGGTAATATCTGTGTTAGTGGGAAGTTGCCTCATGTCTATGCCAGGTTTGTTCCCTGGACTTGGATCACTCAGCCTCTCAGCAATAGCAAAGACACTCACTTCAGGACAGAGAAAACTGGCCTAGTATGGGGGAAAAATTCAGCAATCAACTGACAAGAGTCAGCTCCTGTAAAAGCAAGACATGGCTGTCAAATCTGAGGGCACAGTTTTACTGAAACTGGGTTTTCCATAGTTGGGTTAAGATGCAATGTATACTAAAGTCCCGGAGCTTTACTTGACTCCTCTGGATGCATTTGTGAAAAGTATACATTGGCTAGTGGTTGGCAATGCATTTCCAAGAGCCATAGACCATCTAACAAAAAAACCTAACACCAAGCATGAGAAGCCCTGTTTTGAGTCATTGGTCAAGGATGCCCAAGAGACTCTCAAAACAGTATGGTCTATTGCTATTGTCCTTGGTTCCCCCCGACCCCCAACAGGTAGAAGGTAAGTTGTTTTTGCTGAAGACACATGTACTTTGGAAATAGGGCTCAGAAACCCCTAAACTGAAAATGACCTAAAAGCCTCCTCCCTGAGGACCAACTTTCATGGTCCCAGAGGTTGGCACTAAAGGAGGAAACAGCTAACAATCCTACCTTGCTATGATGCCTATGAACCATCAAAGTGATTAGCATGGTACAATAACTCTAAGGGTGCAGTAATGACGTGCATAACTTGGCAGTAACCAACAGCTTCTAATTGGACTTAAGACCTGTTCAGCAAGAGAAGAATTGTGCCCAATACTGGAAACTTAGTACACTACTCAACATCTACTGAAGTCATTGATCATGGAGGAGAACTTATAACTTCACTACCCCAACATAATTCTTAACTATATCCTTAATATTTGTCCTTATACCCACAGATAACAGTAGCCCTCATCCATCATCAAGTAAGATAACCTCTGCAGCAGGAAGAAACCATTTCAGAGAATCTCAAATGAAGAGTTGTGGAGACCAGTCACTACTGATGCATCTACAGGACAGATCTTATATGCTTAAAGCGCATAGGTATCATTGTTGAAGAGTGAGTAGAAAAACCATAAGAGGCAGAGGAACAGGAAATGTGTTGTGGAATTTGTCTCTCTCTCTCTCTCTCTCTCTCTCTCTCTCTCTCTCTCTCTGTGTGTGTGTGTGTGTGTGTGTGTGTGTGTGTGTGTGTGTGTGTGTGAGAGAGAGAGAGAGAGAGAGAGAGAGAGAGAGAGAGAGAGAGAGATAACAATTAAAACAAAGAAAAAAGAGGCCATGGATTTTAAGAAGAGCAATAGGGTCTACTTGGGAGTGAAGGAAAGACATGGAAAGGGAAATGATATGATTATATTATAATCTCTGAAACATTTTTAAAAATGAAAAGAGTAAAAAAAGATCTTAACAGATACCTGAGGCCTAAGGAGCGCTTTGAACCAGCAACATAGAATGGTGTTCGCCAAATAATAGAAATTTTGCTTTTCAAGTTGAGGTCTAAATATGACGGATTCATAGACACACAAAAGAACGCGTATTCCCAAAATGCCACTGATTTCAATACACAGCAGGGCATTTATGAGGTTGTCATCTATAGATGCATTGGGCCACATCATAGCTATCCTGGAAGGTATATGACATAGCTTCTGGTTGGCACCTGAATGTAGAGCATACTCAGACTATCCATGCTTGCAACCCTTCCTGGGCTCTTGAACTCACCCAGGATTCTCAAATTACAGAAACCTTCCAGAAACGTTTAGATTTCATGGGCATTCACACAGTCAACAGATACATCTATAACAACTCAGTGAGACAGGCAAGAGGGAAAACCTCAGTTACAAAGAGTAGGTAAGTGAATTACCAAAAAAAGATCAAATGAAGCAATCCAAAATCCAAGTCTTCTGATGCCCAGTTCTTAAGGTGTGACATCAGGCGCCCATGACATCATACTATGACATCATACTATGCTGTGCTTGTGCAGTAAGTGTCTGAGAGGACAGGCTCTGCTCTCCACTCAGGGCTAGGAATGTCAATTAACATCAGAGAGAGGAGCACAGCATGGGCTGTTTGGATGCTGCTTGAGTTGGTCAATGTGCTTCCTTTTAAGATCTATTCTTACCACATCTTTGGGTACTGCTGAGCTGAGCAGTTGATAGAAGTCTCTCTCCCTCTCTTCTTCTAAGTATGAGCATATGAACAGACAAGTTATCAAGGTACCCATCCTAGGAGGCTCAATTTCAAACAACAAATGGGCAGGGATCATTTGGAGAGTACCACGTTTTAATAATGCCATAAAATAAGTCCTTCGGAGCAGAACTGCCTTGACTCCCAGCTTTTCCCAAGCCGTTCTTCCACCCTTCCACAATGTCTGAAGGCATGCATTATTTGCAACAAATTTCTGCTCTGTTAAACTAGTCAAGGCCAATTCTGTCCCCTTGCAATCAAAATAATCTGATTTGCAGCTGATCTGAAAGTTTGCCATGGACACAGGAACCCAAAGAATCAGAGGTATGAAAGTTCCATGGGACTCTGTGAGTATATGTATGCGTGTACGTATGTTTACGCTTTTTCCTCCTGAAAGGACTGACCTTATACCCAAGATAAAATACCTTGAGAGTTTTATTTCTAAGACTTGGGACCATGAGCAATTATTGAAAATATTTTGTTCAATTTATTATGAGCTAAAAGGGAAAGTAAGGGAGCATCTGTTCAAAGGATGCAAAAGTGGCATTTGACTTAATCTGGTTGTTTATTTAGTATTGTATTCTTTCATTCATTGTTCTGCTTAATCTCTTCATTACTATGTAACCAAAAATTCAAGTTATATCTATGTACTTATTGGTCTATATATTTTTAAGATGAAACTTTATCCCAAGCTACCACTAGGCTTCTAAAAATTCAACAGGTTTCCCTTTTGTGTGTGTCAAGTAACTCTGACAAAGAGGATGGAAATGCTCTCTTGACTTGCAGAGGCTGAAGCTGTTACCATGAAGTTGTAAATCAGGAAACCCCCCAAGATTGCTGTCTAAGTTTAATTGACTTTATAGCTGTCCCCACTCTCTAGCTTACCATCTTGATGGCAGGCCTTTCCGCGTGATCCCTGTACTTCCAAAGCAATTGCATTCCCAAGCAAAGAAATGCAATAAGCAAAGTCACTTCATAAAGCAGGGCTCCGAACACGCTTCTGCTTTCTTTGTGTTGCTGTCTGATCTGAAAAGGTATACTCTAAGAAGCAGTAAGATCATTTCTAATCCACATCGAGATGATATTACAAACACTGTGACTGCTAGCTCACGTTGCAGGGGCTTGCTGAATTCTTTGTCATTTCACAGCAAATAAGATGTGAGCCTATCAAGAGAAGCGCAGCAGGAAGCTCTCTGCCAGAGTTAATGACCACAAGCCTGGGGGATTTCAGGCTAGAGATGGGAGCTGCACCTAGACCCCATGGAGGTAACTATATATAGATCAATTACCTCTGCAAGCCATTGTTATTGCTTTATCTGAATTTAGATGGATCTGTGTGTCTTTGTTGACACTAAAATATTCTAGGAATATAATAAACATATATAAGTAAATTGGTGGTGCAGGATGGAGACAGGCAGGAAGGGAGGGAGGAAAGATGAGTCATTGTTTTCTCTTTCAACTTACAAAGTAAGAGTTATCCACATGCTCATTTTCATTAAGAGTACCAATCTTCCCACCAGTCAGCCACGGCTGCTGGAAATAAGATAATATTCACCTGAAGAGTGTAGTAAAAATGAGGCAATTTTAAATATGCAATTCTGCAGAAGCTAACACCAGCATAGAGAAAAAGCAAAAATGGTTTGGTTTGGTTTGGGTTGGGTTTTTTTGTTTGTTTGTTTGTTTTACTTTTACTGATTCTTTGTGAATCTTGCATCATGCATTCCGATCCTACTTAGCTGCCTGTCACCTCGCATCTGCCCTCTGCCCTTGCAAACTTCCCCCAAAATGAAACCAAATTTAAATGAAAAACCAAAAACTAAACAAAACAACCAAAACAAAACCTAAAGAAGAATCTTGTGTGGAAGCTGTAGTGTGGCCCGTTGAGTCCCACAGCTCACGCTTTAGTCCATACATCTTTACTTCTAAGTGTTCATTGCTTTGAGCCACGGGTCTGTTCTGAGGCCCCTGGTGTCTGCTACACCACTGGTCATGGGCTCTTATTGGGGCTTCTATTGGATATCTTGTTTTCCTATGTTATGGAGATACTGCTGTTTTGGATTTGTAGGTTCTTCGCCTTCACATGCTCTAACAGTTCATAGATTCAGTGGATGCTGGGGTAGGCCAACTCATAGTCCTGTTTCTGAGCCCGTTCCCAGAAGTCTACACCTGCTACCAGATCAGCAAGGTCCCGGGCGTGGCATGGATCTTGGACACTGGCATGGTCCAAGGTAGCTAACTAGACCCTGGTCCTCTGCACAGCTTTAGGTAATAATAGGAGTCCTGGGCATCAACTCAGAGCCTGGCAGCTATAGGGCCAGTCTTCTGATAGAAAGATACTCCTGTCAACTCTTTCTATAAACCAGACTTCCAACCCTCTCAAATTCCCAACCTCACTGCCCTAGGATGCAAGGCCTCATCTAACAAAACCTGTGGGGCCTAAGGCTGCCTCCCTTCCTGTTCCTGTTCCCAGCCCTGGGCTAAGTCAGAGAACTCCACAACTCTCAGTCCTGAGACAGGTTGCCCAGCCTCCAACCAGGAAACAAGGAGCCCAGTCTCCTATAACTAATGAACTCCAAGTTTTTACACTAGACACTTTTCCTCCTTCTGATTTGTCAACCAATGTTCTTTTCAGGGCATACAAACTACACATTAGCATAATCTCACAAAGCACATCACCAAGAAGGTCAAAACATCAGGCAATTCTGGAGACAGATTCAAAAGTTTGGAAGCGGGGTGTGTGTGCCTATGTTCATCCTATTAATGCAAATATTTTAAAAAGAACTTTATCTATCAAATGTACCATTGTGAAAGAACTTAGGGATTAAAATGCATGTCTTTGTGCATCTAGCCTGAGAGATTTTAGGTTTCTCCTGTCTATCTTACTCATAATCGGAGTAAAATTATGATAAGAGGTGTTTTATTATAGATTACACAAATGAGTTGCATGAACCTAGCATTTCAAAAATGATCATATATCCAACTCTCTCTTTTAATGAAATAAGCAAAAGCCTAAATATACATATTAATAAAACTTTATCACCATCTAAATTTGGCAAGTAATCATCATTTTGAAAATACAGTGCCATTTTGAGGCTACTGGACACTGTCAAGGAGTTTACCAGTGGAGTGTATCTTTTATTCCTTGCAGATTTGCCATGAGTCTCTGAATAGAAACACAGTGGGACTTAGGTGGGTACCTCTCTTTCTCTCTATCTATCTTCCCTTGTCCTGGATTTTGGAACCAAATCTAAAATGTTCCCACACTGAGCTATCATTCCTCTAAAAGGAGCTTCCATGCCACCATGGCAGCCATTTTCTCATGGTAGACAGGGAGTGAGTTCAGAATGTAATGACCATGTCTCCTTCCTTCTGCAATGCCAGCAATGATGTTCATTTGACAAAGGAGGCGATGGATGGAGAGAGTAGCTGTGCAGGTGAATAACTATAGATCAGGTAGAAGGTATTCTTTTTTCTGTGAATATGGCACAAATAAGTACAAATAAGCTAAGATCCCAGCCTTATGAAGCTTACATTCCATTGAGAAGTTATTTTCATCTCTGAAGACAAGACCTAAAGATTTAGGTATATCCTAACAGAGAGGAATCCCACCCCCTTTTGTTTCTGTTCATGTCTCCTAATGTGGTGTGTGAATGTGATACTGGGGTACTCACACATGTGTGAACATATGCTTTTCACATTGCTAAACTTTTCTGTTTGTGCATAGCAGTGTAGTTGATATATATGTGCAGTTGTAAGTATTAGGGGAATAGGGTGTGTGTGTGTGTGTGTGTGTGTGTGTGTGTGTGTATACGTGTGTGCATGTATGTGTGTGTGTCCTAGTGTGTGTAGGTCCAATGACAAACTCAGGTATCATGCAGGCAGAAGTTTCTGTCCCATCTGCTCCTGCAACCATTCAGTCCCAAAGAAACACACAAAGATTTATAGTAATTATAAATTGTTTGACATATTAGCTGAGGCTTATTATTAACTAGCTCTTATAACTTAAATTAACCCATAGTTCTCATCTATATTTAGCCACTTGGCTTGGAACCTTTTCTCAGTGAGGCATTTTTCTCTTGCTTTGTTTGCATCTGGCTGGTGACTGTGTCTCTGCCTTTACTCTTTCCAGAATTTTCCTAGTCTGGTTGCCCCACCTATACTTCCTGATTGGCTACAGGCTAACCAATGTTTTATTAAACCAATACAAATGACAAATCTTTACAGTGTACATGCACATTCTCCCACAGCAGTATCGGTCTTTGCTTCCACCTGTTTGACACAAGGTTTCTTGTTGTACATCCCTGTGTATCCTATGTTATATACCCCATACGTTTTTAGTGAATCTTTGTCACTGCCTCCCATCTTACCATAGGAGTGTGAAGTTACAAATGCCTGTGTGCAGCTTTATGTGAACTCAGGTCCGCATGCCTTCACAACAATCTCCCCAGCTCGGTTGTTGTTTGCTTTCGTTTCTGTTTTCAGCCAATAAATCTACACAAGCGTGGTAAATATAAGATCAGCTAACAGGAGACAATGTTATTCTCACTGTTATTTTAACTCAACAGGTCTACGCTGCAGTTTGAGGTGCAAGGTCAGCTAATGACAGGGTAGTGTTCTTACTTTCCACCTCATTTTTTTGTAACTCAGTCTTGCTTGAGACCGCCCAAGAAAGAGAAATGGCTAGGCTCAGGCAAGGCCTGGCTTTTTCACAAGTTTCTGGTCAAATGACTCCCTGATGTCAGTCACCCTCAGTCACCCTACCCTGGTTTTAACAGTTGATTCTGGCCTGAGTCCCCAGGTTTAATAGTTCATTTCACAGAATTCAGTTGTGTGTAATGTGAGGAACATTTTCTGATTATCAACATATGCCTTCGATCATGAGCCAGCACTCCCAGCTCTTCACATTTGAACTCACCCCCCACCATTTTCCACACAATAATGAGCTTCATGGCTCACTCATTTCTAGTTCATTTTCTACACTAAAGCCAGAATTACCTTTGAAAGCATGTCTATTAGAAAACCCTGCCCCCCTGACTCAAAGATCTATGAAAACTCTCTATCTGGGACTGGAGCTGTGGCTCAGTGGGCCACTTGATGAGGACCTGAGTTCAGATCCCACTACCCACAGTAACAATGCTAAGCAGCATCACACACAAGGCTATAACCCTAGCACTAGCTGGGAAAGCGGAGATAGGAGAATCACGGGGGGTTGATGGCCATTATTCGAGCTCAGTTCTGTGAGGACCATGTCTCAAAGGTGTAAAGAAAAAATGTGGTAGAGCAAGACATCCAACTTCTTCCTTTGGCCACTGAGTGTGTGTCAGAGGCACATGCACCTGTGCATATAAAACACACACACATACACACACACGCACGCACGCACACACACACACACACACACACACACACACACACACACACACACTACAGAATCCTTGGACTTGAGAGTCTTAACACACCCTATGAGGTCCTGCATGAGCTGGGTCCCATCTCAGCCTTGTGTCTCTTCTCCCGCAGTCCTGCTGTTCCCAGATGTACTCAGTCTCTTGCCCTTTTCCCCTTCTTCTGCATGCAGCACACCTTCCTTGGGCAGTTCTTGCTGGCTTCATTCAGTCTCTGCAGACTTAAGCAGAAATCCCGCTCATCATCACCACATCACAGTTATAGTCTCAGCCATAATCTGCTTTCTGCAGACAATTTGTTTTTTCTTTAGCTCATCCACATTATATGTGTATTTGCTTGCTGTTCACCTTATCTATTGTAGTGAAAACTCCAATAGTGAGTGCACCTGGCCACATTCTCCTCCTTGGCATAGGGCCTCCCAGAACATACTAGATATCAATGAATTTCAGTAGAATGTTCACTTGTGCTAAGCTTACCAGCCAAGCTGTCCTTCAGCAGCACCTCACCTGCTCTAGAGTTATGAAAACTGATTTCCCTGACTGCCGAGGTGACTAAGTCAGTTGAGTGCCTGCCACACTAGCACGAAGATCTGAGTACTGGCTGCCACACCCATGTAAAGGCTTGCCATGGTAGGGCAGACCTATAAACCCAGTGCTGATCAACAGATCCCTGCAGCTTGCTGGTTAACCAATAGATGGATCAGTAAGTTCAAGATTCAAAGAAAGACCATGTCCCCAAAATAACACGGAAGTGAGCGACTGGAGAAGACACACGCTGTTGATCTCCAGCCGCCACATGTGTAAGCCCAAACAACCTCCTTCCACGTTTCTCATCCTCCCCCCAAAACTGCCTTCATTCTCTCAGTGTCCACTTGGGCAGCCATGTGCTGGTGATGAGCCCTGACTAAAGGGCAACGTGTTGTATGTACCAGATTTCAAAAAGTCAGTATAAAAAAGTGAAATGTAAAAGACCTTAGTGAAACTTTTGTTGAAATAATAATAAATGGGATACGTTAAGCAAAATGAAAATATTGTTGAGACTGGTTCCATCTGTTTGTCTTTTTTAAACCTGTTTATTGAGAAAAAATTCAATTGACGTATGAGTGCCATATAGTTGTAATCATGTACTGTGATAGCTTCTCTTCCAATATAGTTTTTCATCGAGGGATCCTCCTTGGTAGTTCTCCAGTGCCTTCCATTGGCTCGGGAAAGCATCCCTCTTTGCACTGGATCACACTGCATGGCTTGCAGGTTGCACAGCTTATTTACCCATCCACCTACTAAAAGACATCTTTGCTGCTTTCAAGTTTTGCCAATTAAGGCTAAAGCTGAGATAAACATCCATGTGCTGGTTTTTGTGCAGACATATGTTTTCAAGGCTAAGATGACAATTGCTAAATCATACAGCAAGAGCGTCTTTAATTTTATAAGAAACCGCCGCTCTGGCTTCCCAAATGATCACAGCACTGGCATTCCTGCCAGCCGTGAATGAGAGGGTTCTTGTCCTTCTGTGTCCTCAGTACCATTCCACAAGGGCAGTGCCCTGGATTCTAGGCATTCTAGTAAGTAGCATTGCAAAATAGTTCCTTACTGTTTTGATTTATATTTCCTTGGCTATATATGATGTTAAACATTTTCCCAAGCATATTGATTTTCAATTTCTTAAATTATACCCTTTATTTATTTGTTTCTGTGTATGTACAATTGCCTCAGTGTGCATGGAGAGGTCAGAGGAGAATTTGAAATGGTCAGTTGTCTCCTACCACTGTATGGGTCCCAGGGATCAAACTCAGGGCAACAGGCAACCCCCTTTATCTGCTGAGTCATCCCACTAGCCCTTCATCTGTTTATCTTCTCTGGTGAAGTTCACTTCTACCCTGAACATTTTTGTAGGGGATGTTTTGAGACTCTCCTGCCTCAGTCTCCTGAGTTCTAGTAACACAGGTATGAGCCTTTGGCTCAGACTTCTATATCCACCTTTCAAACTAAGTTGTTTATTTTCTTATTGTTGACTTTAAAATACTCAAATGTACCTATTTGGATAACAGTCCCTTTGCAAATATCTTCTGCTCACCTGTGGCTTTTTTCTCCACTCTTTACAAAGCAGTTCATTGACGCAACCTTCAAACATCTAGAACAAGAATTCAAAAGTGAATTTGACTGGGCATCTTATGTTGGTGCAGCAACGTAATTACTACCGAAAAGCAAATGAAAATATCATTTTTTTTTTAAATTTAGGACTGATGAAGCCAGGTCTTCTGTGGGCAATGGTTCTCCTTTTCAGACTGTCGTATCAGTATTCTATTCAAAATGTGTTCCCCCAAATCACTTCCCTCATGGACCTGAATTGACCATATTGGGTCTAATCACCCTGAAATGGTTAATTCTGAGATTTTGTTGTTCACAAAGGAAGTGGAAGTTCTGAGGGGTTCTGTTTGTTTGTTTTGTTCTTACTTTCTTGGATATTTCACACTGTAGCTGGAATATACTTCATCTTGTTGGCAAGCAAAGGCCCAACCTCTCAGCTTCTGATGCTGGGTTTGGCCAGGAAGCCAGTCAAGCTGAAGAGAAAGAAGGAGAAATCATAGCTTATTTCTGAGATCTGCACACAAACACTTCCTGGCTCTCAGAAATGTCAGTAGAATCCCCGGGAAAGTCAGTGGTAGCTCCACCCAAGTGTTCTTTTACTGTGTGTCTGAGGATGTCTGTGCTGGGTGGGGGTGCACCAGCGTACACATGGAGTGAAGGCCAGAGGCCAGCCTTGAGTTTGGTTCCTCAGGAGGCATTCACTTTCTTTCTTTCTTTTTTTGAAGCATGAATTCTCTCATCGGTATTTGGAACTCATCAATTCATCGTAAGTTCCAGGGACCCACATGTCTCTATTTCCCCAGGACCACAAGCCCATGCACGAGGCCTGACCTTTTTCTCATATTTGAGGATTGAATTCAGATCCTCATGCTCACATGGAAAGCACTTTACCACCCGAGCTGTGTTCCAAGCTCCCAGAAAGCAACCATTGCATGATTTTATAAACATGATGAACAAGAGCAAATCCCTGCTGCAATCCCTGACGCAACCAAGCAATACTTCTAGACTTTCATAAATGTCCTATTGTACATAGTGACAAGTTCCTTTGGGATGTTGTTAATGACTTCCCCAAACCTCTCTGAGGCAACTTGGCAGCAGATGTACCGTGAGGACACTGTCTCTACTTCAGTTTTAAATAACTTGGGACAATCATTTCTCCTCGGCTTTCTCTTGTATCTGGAGCTTTATTTCTCAACTCAAATTTTCTTGGCTTAATGTTTTTATACCACTAGTTCCCATTGGCATCCCTGCCATCTCATGAAATTCTTTCCTGCTTCACTTTTGTTTTCTTCTTTAACCTTGGGCTGGGGTGGAGTCTGATAGATTTTCTAGGCTTCTAATATTTTGCTTGAATTTATGTCTTTGATTAGAAGAAGTCCATTTCTATAGTCATTCAAAGCAGAACCACCCAGCAAAATTTTAGTTAATATGAGTTTGATACATACAGACTCACTCATTAGGCCACTCAAGGGCAATTATAATGGATTTTAAATATTGGGCCCATTTTTAGTACTCTGTGTTTCATTTAAAGTTAAGCAGCTGGCAGTGGTTCAATAAGAGGAGTTTAATATTTAAAAGAGTCAATACTTAGAGTTATTTCTTAGGCCTTCAAGGCAAGTGTGACATAAAAGTGATGAACTGGCTTGGACATACTTCGTTTTGTTTCTAAATTAGCTTCTTTTGTGTGTGGAACTATCAAAGCTGGAAAGCCCACTGGAGAGGAAACTGAACACCCTCTAAGAGATAACTGACGGCCTGCGCTCATCATTGCTCCCTTCACACCCGCTAGACACCCAGCAACTGAACGAGGGTGATGAAAATGTGGTGCACGTGCACAATGGGGCTTCATTCTGCTATAATGGGAGTGGAATTACAAATTCGTAGATAAAGGAAAAAACAGTTATACCGAGTGAGGCAACCCGTCCCAGACAAATTTAAACAACAACAACAAAAAGAGGTTCCTTCTCATGTAGAGATCCCAGCTTTGAATATTAAAACGTGTATGAAATGATTAACTAGAAGGGGGCCATTGGTGAGGGATGCCTTTCATGAGGTGGGATAGCAGATAGACATGAAAATATATAGGGGCATATTAGAAATAGAATGATTGACGCAGAGGTATGTAGATGAGGGTAGATTAACCAAAGTCAGTACATGAGGAAGGTACTATTGTATTGAGGATACATTGTGCCCAGTAGATTGGTATGATGTAGTTCAAAAGGTTCACAGATGAGAGCCATTGTTGGTGCCTTTCTCTCTCAGTAACCCACATGACACCTGTGGTACTATGAAAGCAAGCTAGTATACAGGAAGCTACTCTAGAGAAATCTACTACTCTGTAAAAACAGTTTAAAAATCGGCTTTAAAGCAAAAGAAGTAAGAGAGTCTGCCCGGCTGGAGGTGCTGTTCCTGGAAACCGTAGGCTATGAGACAAAAACCACGGTACTAGACAATGTGCACCGCATTACAAGTTGTTGGTTAGGGAGCTCTCCCAGGTCCCTACAACAATGCATGCTCTTGCCATTTCTCCTGGTTACACACCAGACCTAGACAACAGACGAAGATACACACACCTTGGATGAGAGATGTAGAAAATTCAAGCTGCAACTGAACTGGAAGCTTTCTATCTCCTGACTCAGAGAGCAATCAGAACGTATTATGCATGCATAAGCTTGTCAAAAACCAAATTTAATTAGTGTAAAGCATTTTTGTATGGATTGAGACATTGTGATTACCAATAGGAAGGTTTCCTTTTAGGTGCTTTGTTTTCTTGAAAATCAGTTGAGGAATAAACAGAAGACAGGAATAACAGAACTGAGAAAGTCAGACCTGATGGACTACCTTCTATTTGATTAAAAATAAGAAAGTCAAAGTGGGCTGAGAATTAAACCAAGAATACGCAAAACACAGCAAATGAACTGTGCCCACTAGTGCACGCCCATGCACATGATTAGATGGTGAAGTGCAGTACTGTTCAGAGAGAAAGTATGTGTCTTGGTTAGAGGTTCACCACAGGGCTGGGTGCCAAGAACAGATGTATTGGATGTGGATAATCAAAGTGAATGGAGCCACGATGTGATAAACTGGTCTAACCAAGTGAGTCTCATTCCTTCCCTATAATCAGGAGACATGCTTTCTTCTTTGTGAGACAGGCAAATGAGAAACAGAAATTCAGTAGCTTACTACAAGCTCCCAGCCCAATAGTTCTAATTCTGTGCTAGCGCCGTGAAAAGTTCAAGAGAATCACTTTCCACTGTAAGTCCTTTCATCCCATTCTTCAGGATTTTCTCTGTACCAGCATGAAAACATTAAATCTCATAGGAACACAATGTGAGACCTGTCTGTCAGTTCTAATGAAGTGTCATGAGAGACATTTCCAATCAATTACAGCACTACATCCGACAACCAAAAGACCCAACCTTAGAAACCTTCACTTCTCCAGGCAACCACTCCTGACTGGGCCTGTTTATGAGGTTGCCACAGGAAGCAGAGGATCCAGGAGACCATGCAGGATAGAATTTTCCATCTTCAAATTACAACATTATACATTATAATTATAATATGTACAACAGTTCAATTACTGTCTCCAAACTTATCCACCTCATTCCCTAAGTGTATTGGGCAGTGGAGAAAAGGAGATGGAGGTCAGGCCTAAATCTTACTTCACAGGGCCCGTTTTGTGGGAAAAACTGAACTGTAGGTTAGCACTGCCAATGTGGGGAACTCCGCACGCCACCGTCAGTGTTCTGTCCATAGAAAGGAGCCTAGAGAAAAGCAAGACATCTACAACCAAGTGGTATATGAAGAAAGATACATGAAGAGAATAACACTTGAGATGGGTTTTTAGAAAAAGTATGGTCATGTGAGGGAAGGAGGAGCAAAGAACATTCCTGATGGAATAAGCTACAGCAAAGAAAGCACATAGGCTGGGAATTCTAGGGAGTGTATGGCAAACACCAAATGGCTGAGTATTGGGTTGGCCATGCCCTTGGAGTAGCCACAATGAAATGGAGAGTAAGCTGGTGATCTGGTGGTAGGCATGAATAACAGGGTAATACCAGTTGGGAGGTTTATTCTGAGAAACTGGGGAATAATAACAGCTTCGAGTTGGCATCTTGATTGCTATGCAGTAGACTGGGGCTGGCAAAGCCACAGAAACAGAAACATGGAAGCAGACCTAAGACACACTCCAAGGCTTTTGCGGAGAGAACTGAAACTCCCAATCTGAGTTTGGAAGGCTCCAGCACTCCTGTTAGGAACTGCAGTTGGAAGAGAAAGGAAAGGAAATACCTCTGGCCAGTTTCATTATCCATTTCTCCAACCTGCATGCAGTCTGTGTTCTCCCGTCTCGGAGAGATAACTGTTCTTTAAGGAAAAGTATGGTCTGACCAGCTTGGTGATGGAGACCAGGGACACAGACGCACCCTGCTACATCAGTGGCAAGAAGATTCAAGAATTCTGTTTGTCCTATGCTAGAATACTGTTTAACGGGCAGTCCAGGAGTTCAGCAGCATTATGAAACAGGAAAGGGAGACAAAGAAGAGGAGAAGTGGGTGGAGGAGAGAGGTTAGAGAAAGCACAAGAGCAGACTCCCCAGACAGTTTAGCAGTGGCACTTAACCATCCTAACCTGCACCCCTTTAATACAGTTCCTCATGTTGTGGTGACCCCAACCATAAAATGATTTTCACTGTTACTTCATAACTGTAATTTTGCTACTGTTTTGAACTGAAATGTAAATATTTTCAGAGATCGAGGTTTGCCAAAGAGGTCACAACACACAGGTTGAGAACCACTGACTCGGAGGCAAAGAGATGGCTCTAGAGAACCAGCAAATAGCCTGGACTGCACAATTTCTGTGCAGGTCTGACTGCTGTGTTTCCTCATTATTCTAATGTTATCACAAATAACTGAGAAAAACAACATTAGGGAAGAGTCATTTCGACCCACGATTTAAGAGGTTTCAAGCTATCGTGGCAGCTGGCACATGGGAGAATATAGAGCTCACATAATGATGGTTAATAATCAGAGAGGGGTGGGGGAGAGAGAGAAAGGAGGGTTAGAAGGAAGGAGAGAGACAGAGAGACAGAGAGAGAGACAGAGACAGAGAGAAGTCAGAGTGGCGCTCTTCCCTCTCTTCCCTTCTTCTGGAATAAACCCAGAGTTGTTCTTCCTGGTATCCTAAGATGCTCTCAATCCAGTCTTGTCGACAGTCAAGATGAACTCGAGAGCTTGCTACCCTCCCTACGCTTCAGTTGAAGAACGTCAGACTAAGTGGACCTGAAAAGCTGAGGATCTGCCTGTGGGAATGAAGGGTGCAAGTGCCAAAACCAGGTGCTGGGTCTGATCTTGGGCCTGCCTGACTCTTCAGGACAGTTTCCCAAGCATGCTTCACCCTCCGTATCAGCCCATCCTTAACGTTAGGATCAGGCTAGGGCAGGGACACTCATTATCCCCCTTCAACCTCTTCTCTCTCGTTCCTTTGGGGGCTCTTTCGACTGGTTAGAGTGTGGGGCCTTTTGAACCATGTGTTTGCTTCCTAAGAGTTTTTCACCTCAGCCTCAAACTTGGCTTCTCTATGAGCTCCCTGCAACTGCACTGCAGCCCCGTGCTTTCCTAGGATGTCTGTTCAATACCTTGGTGCTCACTCTTCCAACTAGAATTCTGAAATGAGCATGACAGCTGTGAACACCAATCCATTTTTGTGTGTGTTTCTTTCTTGCCACTCCAGCACACTGAGGTTCATAAAACCTGCGCATGCTCAGGGGAACATTCTTCGAAAACCCTGACTTATCACTGTTTACTGTGTGTGACCTGTTTTGGATATACTGGGGAATTTGCCACAACTATTTAATTCAGCATTCCAGGACCTCAAAGAAGGCAGAGGAATGTGGGCAGGGAATGATAATGCCACTTAGAGAAACACATGGGTAAGGAAAAAGGATAATTATGCACTCAGAAGACATAACAATAGGTATCAACTGTCCCACAATGGGAAGGGTTGTCTTTCTGTTGTTACTATGATCAATTTAACCTCATCCTAGTAGGCTTTAGTCTGCAGCATCAAATCTTGCTGTGCAACACTTACCCCTTTATGAGTTTAGGAACATAATTCTCTGTCAGGTCTGCCATGAGAAAATTCTGAAGAAAGGCTATAGATTCAAAGCCAAAGGGAACAGATGGAGACCATTACAGAAAACCACAAACAACCAAAATGTAGTTATGGAGCCCCATGACTGTAGACATCTACAGAACCACTTCTGAACCTAAGGCTCAGGTACATCTTGACAGAGTGGATGGAAAGATTCTAAGAGCCAGAGAACAGGGACGTTAGCTATGAGCCTGTGTCTTTTGCAGAAGGCAGGGAAGCTACACCTGTGAAATTTTAACACTATAGTAGCCCAAACAAGGACAATGGCAGTTGACATGTCCACATAAATGGGGGACACTGCCTGGTCCCCACTTCTAGATGAAGAGTTATAAGTAATTAATAACTGCTGAGAGAGGGAGAATCTGTCTTTTCCGAAGATGCGTTCCCTAACTGGTTAGCTGTCAACAAGTGGTCAACCCTAAATATATCCACACAGGAGCAACAGTAAATGCACACAGCATATTCTGTTTATATACTTACATGTATATGAACATGCCTATATGTATGTATAATAATCATCACCAATAAAAAATTAAGATAATGTATGATAGTAGAAGGAAGGTTTGGAGGTAGAGAAAAGGGAACAGGAGGTGAAAAGCAGGATACAACTATAGAGGACTGAAGATGACCAAAGCATTATGCATATGTATGTACATATATTTATATGTATGCATATATATGTAAGCACACATTATATATGGAGAGAGAGAATAAAAGGAAGTCACTAGGAAAAAAAGATGAAGACACAGGCTATACATAAGACAAAAATAATACAGACAAATTAGAGTCTCCACAAAGTCCTAACAACATGATCATCTAAACATGAGCTTAGTAAGGACGTTTCATAGTGGATGGATAAAAACACCCTGAGTCCTTAACCTTGCAGAAAGAACTCTAGGCATATAAGGGATGAAGAGAGCTAGAAAGAAACATCCTAACTCAGAGAGAAGCACATTGGTTCTCCAAAACCAAATGGTCATTCCTGAAATAACATTGCTCAGAATGAGCAGGCTATATTTAGGAAAGTGTGTGTGTGTATGTGTGTGTGTGTGTGTGTGTGTGCATGTAACAATAATTAATTTAAAAAGGCAGTGAATTTGAAAGAGAGCAAACAGGGTTATGTGGAAGAGTTTGGAGAGAGGAAAGGGAAGGGTGAAATGATGTATCATCTTGCAATATAAAAATAAAAGAAACAACAATAAAAAAACTCAAAGAGGATTCTGTACTTAACCATATGACTCCTTATTAGTGATATAAATCCTTACCACCATGGGACAATACGGGCAACAAAGGTCTGAGTTTTGTTCATTTTCTCCAAACTGGAATTATCTTGATTGATTTCTAAATTAGAAAAGCAGTTCATGGTAACTGCAAAATATGTTCGAATTGTACAATACATATACACTTTCCATTTCATAAAGTAATCCCAGTGACCAGCAGATAACTACTCTTCAAAATATATTATGAATATAAAGTGTATGTTTTAACACAAAGCAATCTACATTATAGCTAACGCACCATAATCTACGGTTTGCTTGTTGCTCTATTGTGGTTTTACATCAACATCAAAATGAGGTCATCCAATTAAAAATAACACAGTATGGGCATCTTTAACTCTATTTCTCTCTGTCTTTCTGTCTCTGCTTCTTCCTCTGTCTCTTTGTCTTTCCCTTCCTCGCTCCATTAACACTCCTCTCTCTCTCTCTCTCCCCCTCTCTTTCTTTCTCTCCCCAGCAAAATTTTATAAAATGGAAATGGAAGGTAAGGATTTCTTTATAACCATTTTAGAGGTAATTAAAACTCTCAATGACAGGTTATGAAACATAAATCACAGTCTACTATGTATTTTAAAACCTGAAACAAAATGAGAAAAGTCACTAAAGGTGACATGTAACTGTTATGTAATATTTGTTTAACTATATAAAGATGTGTTGCATTTGTTTAACTATGTAACAATCTGTTGCATTTGTTTAATTATGTAAAGATGTGTTGCTGTTTCAACTTGCCTGCCTAAGGCATCTGATTGGTCTAATAAAAAACTGAATGTCCAATAGCAAGGGGGGAAGTATAGACAGTATTTCTGTGTTGGGGGAATAAATAAAGGAGGAATTTAGGCTCGAGAAAGAAGAAAGAAATGGAGACAACAGGGAACTGTTAGGGGTCAGCTAGACAGACACAGAGGAATCAGGAAAGTAGGACTTACAGAATGAAAGAAAGTAAACAGTCCTGAGACAAAACATACATGAATAGAAACAGGCTATATTAAGTTAAAAGAGGTAGTAGGACAGCCTAAGCTAAGGTCGAGCATTCATAATCAATAATAAGTCTCCATGTCTTTATTTGGGGGCTGATTGGTGGCCCAAAGAAAATTCTGACATTATATAATCTCTATAGAAGTAACACAAGGCATAAAATTCTCATAATATGTAAAGGAACCAGGCCTAAATGTTACTGTAACAATTCCCCAGTGGGGATAAATGTTAACTAGAGATAGCCACTCAGACACAGTTTAGAGCCAATTGAAAATCTTTATTCCAGGGTTACAGAAGTAAGCAGTTTAGCAGAAGCTAAGAAAAGTTAGCTGGTACATCTTGACCTTGGGTTCTTGGAATAGAGTCCAGCAATTTTCCATGGGATTCTCCATCAGGGAGATAAAATTCTCGTAAACCTAAAATGGCCTCACCAAGAATAAAGATGAAGGAACCTCTGTACTGTCTTGCCCGGTCACAGGATGAGATAGGGAACAAAGGCCAAAGGATGAGGAGTTGCTCCTTCTGTTGTAATATAATCCCACAGATCAGGTAATGTATAAGGAACAGAAATTTCCTTCTCAGAGTTCTGGAGGCTAGAAGTCCACCATCAAAGCACAGAAAGTTCAGAGCAGAAGACCAGGTCTCTGGTTCCAAAATGTCCACTAATTCCTGCATCTTCACATGACCAAACATGGAAGAGTAAAAAGGGATCAAGCCTATTCTCTCCAACCTCTTTACAAAATTACTAACATCTCCATGAAAGTCTTCATAGTCTGAAACCTTCCTAAAGCCACCATACCTCTTTTTGAAATCTTTATTTTTATATTTATGGGTCTTTTCCCTGTATGTATGCCTATGCACCACATGAGTGCCTGCTCTTCATGGAGAACTGGAGTTGGATCCCATGGAATGGGAGTTACTGATGATTGTGCAGGGAACTGAAGAAGGATCCTCTGCAACAGTAGCAATTGCTCTTAACCACTGACCATCTCTCTACACAGTATCTTTTCACGTTGTTGCACTGAGGACTGTTTTAATGTGAATTGCTGAGGTGACACAAACTTTCAAGTCATCCCAGGAGGACTGGTCCTTCACAGAAGGAAAAGATTTCAAACAAAGAACTTGAGAAGGTACATTCCATAATTATTGCCTAACATCCAAGTTTACAATGGGATTGAATGGCTTGATTTGCTCACCCTACACTTACTGTTCTGGTATAAACAGAAATGACATCATCTTCAGCAGAGCTCATGGTCACCTGAACAATAACACCCAAGGTCTGTTTATTAACAATAGAGACTAATGGAAATGAGATGAGGTGACACACACACAGTATTAGTTGCTAGATAATTTCTTTTTTCTATTTGGAAAGTCTTTCATTTTATAATTTTTATTATTTGTTCTTTGACAATTTCACAAGTGTTTATTAATCCATGCTGATTTTTCTTGCCCCCACATCTTTTCTCATGTCCCTCCCATCCCTATCAACCCCCTCTCTTCCATTGTAGTTATTTTTTTTTTCAAAATTCATGACCTTTGGATTTGTTCTCTGACCCATTTACTTTATCTAGACCTGTCTGCGAGACTATAGGATCAGAACTATCAGAGCCCAGTGGGGTCACCAGTTATTAAGTAATGATTCCTCATCTCCCAGAATCTATTAGTAGAAAACATAGTATACTATGTATCTGCTTTGCAACATGAGGACCTGCTTGTCCTGGTTTCTGTCCTGCCAAGTTCCTGCAGCTGTTTAGCCCCAAAGAAAATCACACAGAGGTCTCCAGAAGATTATAAACTGATTGGCCCATTAGCTCAGGTTTCGTATTAGCTCTTATAACGTCTGTTAACCCATTATTCTTATCTATGTTAGCCACATGGCTCAGTACCTTTTTCAGTGGGGCAGGTAACATCCTGATACTTTGGTGATCTGGGCAGGACTGGGAGGAATGGGCTTCCTCCTTCCTAGAATTCTCCTGTTCTCATTGTCCCGCCTCTATCTCCTGTCTGGTTCACCTGCCTATACTTCCTGCATGGCCAATCAGCATTTATTTGAAACATTATTGACAGAATACAGACAATTCTTCCATACTACTACTTGGTACCCAAGAGGTCAGAAGAAGGCACAGAATCCAGTTATTATGGATGGTTGTGAGCCATTATGCGTGTATACTCAGAAATGAACCTGAGTCCTTTGGCAAGAGCAACAAAGGATCTTAACTGCTGAGCCATCTCTTCAGCCCCCATGTCTGATATTGATGGGCCCATTCATGCACAGATCCAGTGTAGGCATCAGCACTGACTGCAATGGCTATCTGTTATCTGGAAGGTGGCCACTCATAACCCTTCTCTCTAATTTTCATTCTTTCTCCCCCCCCCTTTCCACAATGTTTCTTGAGCTTTAGAGGGAATTAGTGTTTTGTAAAGCACTCATCTGTCACTCATCCCCAGCATCCTGTGCAGTCCCTTAACCAAATTGAACAGAAGATTTCCTAACTTTTACGAGCTTCTAGGTTACAGAAATGCTGAAACCCAAACACAGACATCATCCCTATGCAGAGAATACAGCAATGAAATTTAAAGCCACTGGGTTTACCTCCCCTTTCACAGCTGCAACTTTTTACGTGCAAGCCAGGAATTGGTTTCAGTTGAATTACTGTTATTCAATTACTTGGTTAAATCCTTTAATGATCATTAATAATTGTAAGAGACGCAACATGGAACATGTGATTTACAGAAGAGTACACAGGATACAAATATAAGCCAAAAACTGATGAAAATATATGTAAAAAGGAATTGTCTCATCTCAAACAAATTTCCAACACTGTGTGACTTGCAGTGATAATAACTCAAAGAAATGATTATGATGTATCAATTAACTTGGCAGCAAGTGCTCTAAAGCTTGGGAGCTCAAAATCTATCCTTTCATAAGGATGCAGTGTGGAAGGCATTATAATTTCCATTGTCCTCATCACCATTATTATTAATGTGTGTATCGTATAGCATTAGCAGAGTGGGCACAACTGAAACTAGTGATCCCCTGATGAGATGAGAGTGACCCCCAGGGACAGTTATCTGGTACTGAATGTAAACTCAGAGTACAGTTGATTTTGTTGCCTGGGCCCCTTGGTTCACTTACTACCTGGCTATTTCGAACTTTTCCATAGTGTAGTATGTGGTCTTAAGCAGTAGCACATGGGAAGCAGCTTAGTCCAGAAGTGAAAACTGCCTGTACCTGACCCAATATTGCATGGAGCACATTTAAGCTCTTAAAGTGGCTAACAAGTGAGCCCAAGCTCAGGAGCAAACTAAACTAAAGCATAAGTACTAGAAGGTGTGGCTGTCTAAACGTAGTAAAAAGTAAAGAGCCTGTTGCAGCATGTCCTCCTATTTCTAGTTGTACATCACCTTCTCACAGGCAAAAGTGTAACCTTCCAACCTAGAAGAGCCACAAGAATCTCATATCAACTGCTTTAGCACAAGATTCTCATCCAGGGCTCCAGAAACTGTTGATTGAATCAGTCACAGCTTTAGGCCTAAAGATAAGCCACACAGTAGGTAAAGTTTCTAATACCCAACCTTCCCCTACACATCCAACATATAATATATACAAAGGCTCAACTAAGAAGATGACAATGAAAACCACAGGGCAATCAGCAGCCTATAGTAGTTAAAGTAAGATATATATATAAAGATATATATACATATATATCTTACTTTATATTATATATTATATAATATTATATTATATATTATATATATATATACATATTACACCATTGTGGACTATGATGCCTAGACTTTAGTTCCTATGATAATCAGAAAACTGGGAAAACAATATTACATAAATATTTTTAATATTCATAAATAGATAACACAATCTCACCTCTGGCATGAATAAGCAAAGTAATTTCTGCAACTGTTCTAGTTTTCTGCCAAAACAAAAAAATTATGAACAAGGAGAAGACCCCAAACATAGATTGTTGACCTCCCTAAAACGAAAATCAGATTTCAAGGAGGATAGAATAGCTAGGAGTCATGGGTAAGAGTTACCAAAAGGATTTAGTTATAATCACAGAATTTTAGAAATACAGCTAGCTGTTCTCTCGAGTTTCAGATATGCATGCAGTTTTGTGTTACTTGCAAAATTCTTCAAACTGGAACAGAAGCACTGAATTATAAAAACTGAACAGTTAACACAGTTCAAAGGACTGAAGGTGCTTAAGCATCTATGAACTAGAATAAAGTATCCACAGTGATCATCTGTGACGTTCAGTGTACAGATAGGAGTCATGATTGAATGTTGGTGTCATGCCCATGGACAAACAGTAGTCAGAGAAGAATCATGATAATGCCAGTGTCATGACCATAGGCCAACAGTGGAAGAGAGCAGTCAGGACTTAATGAAAGTGTCATGGCCGTGGGCAAACAGTGGACAATGAGAAAGTCATGACATAAATCCAGTATCATGCCCATGGACAAACCTGTCCCAGACCGGTCATCTCGAGAATGTGTTTCTCATAATAACTGGACAGGCAACTATGCAATAATCACAATGTGCAGCACCCAATCAAACAGCACAAAACAGAAAAAGAATCAACAGAACATGATCGTGATCAGAATGCTCGGTCAGGAGAGACACAGCATAGATGCTGGGTGCCACATGATCCACGATCAGGAGAACAATCAACAAACAGACAAGGCAAAGATGCTGAATGTATGTCACAGAGATGAGCTAAGGTTAAACAGGGCTTATAGCAGTGCATCCATAGTTCACAGAGAACCTGGTTCTAGCGATGAGAGAACGGAGCACAAGAAAATAATCAAATGTATCGCTTACAGATAATATCGCGTCAAATGTAACAGCTGTGGACCGCAACAGTGGGCTTTACCCTGCAGCAGAAAACACGAGTACTACTGAAAACTCCTTTAGAATATAAAGTGACTGAAGCGTGGAGGAGGGGATGGGATTTAAATAAAAATTACAATCTTCAGAATTTGGAGTAGCAAAAGCTTTCCAAAGCATGCATGATAGAAGTCTTAGACTGGGGCTAGGGGGAAACATTCTGCATATTCAAAGGCAAAGTTTGCAAACCTGTTGAAAACTGTAACCTATGGACCCCCAAAAGAATGGAAAGGTGTCTTGAAAACTATGAGGGGAAACAGAAAGTCTGTCTACTTGCAATGTATAACTAGTGATAAAATCTTTTATAAGAAGAAGCAAAATAAAATTCTCAGACAAAATCTGAATCTGTATTTAGCAGATTTACACCTCAGGAAGGGGTAAGAAAGGATATTTGGTAGAATAGAGATGCCACATGGAAACTTAGATCTACAAAAGTCGGGGGGATTAGAAACAGCAAGCATGTACACAAGTTTTGCAATTTGCCCTCTATTTTAAGCTCTTTGAAAGCAAACTAATGACAATATATTATTAAGTAAAATATGAAAATAGAATTGATATAAAAATAACACAAAGCACGAAACAGAACCAAAGACTGTTTTTGAAGTGTTGTTAAACCTCATACAGCATATGTACAATGCAAGTTTAAAATATGTCAAGTTCTAGAGAAACTGATAAAATATAATAAGCTAAAACCAGAAAAAACTTGTAATAAATAAAGAAGTTAAATATTAACTTTTGTTTAATAGAAGACATAAACACTCAGTCTAAAATAATCCACACATAGTTTTTAAAAATAGGCAGAATGTGATGGCTGAAGCAGAGCAAACACATATTAAGACACCAGTAGATTTAAGCCCAAACATGATAGTTATGTAATATTTAAATGGTTTAAAGTATCCAATTGACAGGGATTTATAGACTAAATGTAAAAATGAGAACAGATATTAAGGAAACAACCTTAATTATAGACTCAAGGCTGGAAGTGATTTATTGTTTAAGTACTAAGGACACAGGGGGATACTAAGTACTTAGGGTGGGAGGAAGAAAGTTAACAACCGATGGGTGCCTCCAAACAAGGAACACAGCCTAGAATAAAGGACACTTCAAACATGAAGTGAGTACACACACAACGACAGTGCAACCCTGACCAAGAAAGAAACAGAAGTGAGCTGCAAAGAGAGAGAGAAAATCATGGTTAGGGTCGTTATCTTCACAGTGGTTTCTGTCACTCAGGCTAAGTAACAAAAAAATTCTTGAGATATTAGAAGTTAGAGACCCACTATCAGCCACCTTGATCTAACTAACATGTACATACATGCATACACACCACAGATAACAGACTGTATGTTTTCCAAATAAATCTAACAAATTGACCAGATTCAAGGCCATAAAATGACTCTTAATAAGTGTAATAGAATCCAAATAATAAAAGTACATGTTCTCTGGCAAAAGTTGGAGATCACCAAGAAAGCTACCTGGAAAATCTGAAGCTATTTATGAAATAAACAACACAATTCTAACAGCTTAGCATTAAGCACACTCTGGCTTTTCGCCAAAATAAAACAGTATTTTGCCTTCAACTAATAATCCATGGATCAAAGGGAAATATTAAATAGAATTTTTAAGTATTTTGAACTAAATTAAAATAAAAACACAGCACATCAAAATTATGGGTTGTAACTAAAAAAAAGTCTTCAAGATAAATTTATGGTGTTAGATTGCCGTGAGAATAATGATGGAGAAACTTAGGGGGTTCGACCATCTGTAAAGACCTAGGAGGAAAAAGAGAAACCACCCAGAGTAAGCAAAGGAGATAAATAATAAAAGACCATAATAATAATAATAGAATTTATTTTTAACTAGAGAACAATGAATTACCCAAGCAGGACTGAGACTGGGGAGCCAGTATTCCAGACCTGCAGACATTGGCAAAATAGAACAGGGGCTTCAACAGCTGCGTGCCAACCACTCCCGCAACTCAGGGGATGGAGAAGCTCCAGATCACCCCAATTACTAACAACAATACAGAATAAAATCCAGATTACCCCAAGACCTGGAAAGGAAGTTGACTCCATAAGAAAACAACTGGTACAACTGGAAAATCCCAGGCCAGATGGCTTCACTGATAAAATGTAATAAACATTTAACAGAGAAAGGAGTCCACTAATATAAAATGTAGATGAAGCAGTTCCCTGTTTGCTGACACCACACTATTTCTTAAAATGTTATTTCAAAAACCATAGACAAAAAATCTTCATGAGTATAGATAAAGAAATCATGTATTTGGATGAATGAATGTATGTGTGAATATGTATGTGTGAATGTGTGTGTGTATGTGTATGCTTCTGTGTCTGTGTATGTGTGTATATGTACATGTGTATTGTATGGTATGTGTATGTATGTGTACGTGTGTGTATGTGTTATGTGTATGTATGTGTATGTGTGTGTATGTGTGATTATGTCTATGTGTATATGTGTATGTGTGTGTATATGTGTATGTACGTGTATGTGTGTGAGTATTCTGTGTATAGTATGTGTGTGTATTGTGTGTATGGTATGTGTGTGTGTTTATATGTGTGTTAGTGTGTGTGTGTGTTTGTTTGTATGTGTGTGTGTACGTATATGAAATGACTAAAGAAAAGGAGACCAAGAATTTGAACGAGAACACGAGGGCACATGAGAGGATTTGAAAGGAGGAAAGGGAGGTCAACAATGATGTAATTATATTATAGTTCTAAAAAAGAAAATAGATTACATATATAAATTATATATATGAGGACTATTTCCCAGTATCTGAGACTGGAGGTAATGAGGTTATGGGTAGCCTAGGAGTAGAGGGTGGGAGAGATGAAGGTGCAAAAAAGTCTACTATACACTTTGCTTGAAGATATTATGATATCTAATACCCTATATGCTAATGTTTAAAGAGTATTATGAAATAAAACAGCAAACTATATAAAAGTAACACAACCTTATTGTTAACAAACTTGTAACAGGAATGAAAAGTTAGCTCTATATTTAAGAAACCAATTGGTATAATTCATAATCCACGCAATTATTATCACAGACCCCAGAAGTAAGCTATATATGGGGTCCATAGAAACAAAGAAAGCACTTAGAAAATTCATTCCTGGGGAATGGAGAAATAGCTCAGTGTTAAGAACACATTGTACTCTAACAGAGGACCCGAGTTCAGGTCCCACCCACCCACTGGGTGGCTCACACCTGCCTTTACCTGTCCTTGTGATCAACTTTCTGTTAACAGTTTATCCAGGCTGTTTCTTGAAGGTGTAAATTTTTCCCCATTTTGTAAAATACTGTTATAACCAGACACCATCACACAAAACCAGTCAAAATGTAGGGAACAAGAGATCACAGGGTGCACATTATAAGATCTCCTACACAGTTCTTGGACCTAACACTCAGTGAGGAGGCAGGAAGATTCTGAGAGCCAGAGGATCAGGGAGTTTGATGTGAAATTGTGTCTACTAGATGTCAGAAGCTACATTCATGAATCCTCATCAACATGGCTACCTAAACAAGACCATAACAACTCCTGCAGTGGACATATTAACCCAGAAAGGGACGCTCTCTTGGACCTCAACCCTAGAAAGAACTTTGGACAACTGGGGAGTGCTAAGAAGGGAAGAAATGCTTTTGTTCTTGGGAAGAGCCACCTGAGTGGTTATACAACACCAAGCGGTCAACCCTGAGATTATATAATACAGGTAACACCATACAGTCTGAGCAGGTTGTATAGTGCTACACGGAAGGGGTTGGAGGGAAGAAAGGGAAAGAGGAAAACAAAATATTTTCAAAAACCAAAAAAGTATTATAAATAAAAATAAACCTATATAATCCATTGTAAATTGTGTTTACAGCTTTCTTATCATGTTTGAGAGTGTTAGCATTCAGTTCTTATAATGCATACCCGATACAATCAATCTAGTAAAGAGAGAATGGCTGTTTTGTTCATGATTTCAAGGCTTCTAGGCTATGATCAGTTGGCCCAGAGACTTTTCTACCTTAGGGGAGGCAGGCAAGAAGTACCCAGCAGAGCCGAGCCATTTATCTCATAGCCAGGAAGGGAAAGAAAGGAAGTTGAGGCTGAAGTTCCACTATCTCCTTCAAGGGCACATCCTGATATGCAGAAGACCTCTCTCCTGACCCTGTCACTTAAAGCTCTCAGGACCTTCCTGTAGGGCCAAATCTTCACATAAGAGATTTGGGGAGACATTTAAGATACAAACTTCAGCAACGGTTATTTGAGTTGCTGCTGTTTTCTGACTATTTCAAGAATGCTCTAGGACATCCCTGGGATGACCTGTTAATCATGAAGCATTTACATGGCTCTTTAATGGCAAATGAATTTTTTAAGGAGCTATTGGCCATTGCTCAACTCAACACCATTGTACACTCTTACTTCGGTCAACCTTGGTAGGGTACTGAGGCACCTGACTTACTGGGGCTTCAATGTCCGTCTCCTTGCTTGTGTTTGTGGGATAAGCATGTTTTCTGTGTTTATTCTCTCTTGTGAAGTTAGTTTAAACTGTCCACACTTACATTATCATGTCTGTCTCTTTTTTTCTTGCTGTCTTCTAGTGATGCAAAATTGAGTGATTTGTTTTTGCTTTCCTTTCTAATATTTTGCTAATGATGTCAATAGTCAAATAAGTAAATAGCATGTGAGCTTCTTTTAGCCTACAAAACATTTTATAATACATTATTTATTGGGTCTTATGAAAAGATAATTTCCAATTTGAGGGTATTATAAACAGCAGCGCAGTGAACCGTCTTGTACAAACATATTGGTGTCAGAAGAGAGGCAGCTGGATCTCAAAGAGCAGAAGGAAGACATTGCTATCTGTGTAGAAAGGCTCATTACCTCATCCGTGGTGTGCACACTTTCCCGACTCTCAGACCTGTGTGCCAATGGTAGCAGGAAGAAGAACTAACAAGAAAAGGAAGCCAAGGGAGGCTTACTATTGGTGTCTTCCCTGGCCTGCACATCTTTCGGATTGGCCTGTTTGTAGCAATAAGGAAAGAAGAAATGACAACCGCACATATAGAAAGCTGGGATTAGGTGGGCCCTGTGCTCTAGTGGAGACATATGAGAGGCCCAGGAATGCAGTATGTTTACTATATATAATTGATTGTAGAGGCATGTTTATTATATGCAGATTGGGTTAGCTAGTCTTGTAGGGCCATGGGCTCAAGCTGCATTCAGCCAGGAGCAGGAAGCTGTGGGTTGATACTTTCTGCACACATTGTCAACTTTCTTATTCACACCAGGGGAAGGCCTTGCCAGTCTCACAAGGCTGAGGCACCCAGATCCTCAGCATGCCTTTTTTTTTTCATTTCAGTATTATATAGTCACTCAGAACTTCATCTACTCTCCACAGTTTTTAGTATTTAGGAATTTATTTCAAGAAAATCAAAGAAATTGAAAGACCAGAACCAGCAATAGAGATATAGCAATAGCTTATTTTGTGATTTTTTTACACAATTGAATCCACTCCCTCACTCCTGCTCACCATTCATGGGAATTGTGACAGGGCAGAGGGAATTGACAAGGAAATTAAATGCAGAATTTGCTTAAAATTGTCTCTAATGAAAAATTAAACCCTTTAATTCATTGCACTTTGTAGACCTGCATAGACACTCAGAAACTCCCTCCCAATCAGTTTTCTGAAGTAAGTATTCCTGTACCAGGAATACAGGGAGGAGGTCTGCAGGCATCACATACATATCAGGAGTACGAAAGCTCAGCTTCTTTGGCCTTGGGATCTTCACGTCTTTAGGGATGAACTCCTGGCTCCCTGATCATTGTTGCATGCTGTTGCTCAGAGCTGGAGTTGGGCCTTTGCCTGGGCTTGAACAACATCCCTTCTACTCCCCAGATGCCTTGGCCTCTCCTGCTTTCCACAGACTCAAGTTTTCACGGTATTGTCTTTCTGTTTCATGGGATAGACAGCACACAGTGGAGCTTCTGAGGTCTAAGCAAGTCTACAGAGCATAGGTCCACTCAGAGTCCACATCAGTGAGCCAGGAAAACTGAGGCTGCAAAGCGTCTCCCTTACTACCCAAATGACCTGTGCTGTGGCATCCCTAAAAAACTGCGTGCTGATGTCACTCCGCTGACAGAAATAGTAACTGCCCATCCTTCCTTTAAAGCTGTGCATGCGATGGGATCACCTTCACTTTCCCCAAGACGAACTTGGGAAAATCCAGAACACAACCCTCTTTTTGTTTCCCTCCCCCCAAATTCCTTTATACTTTTTATCCTGAATTAGGCTAGAAGGGGGCTGAAGTGCTGGCCTTCAGTTTCCCATCTATCATGGCAGCTCTGGACCAGCTCACAGAATGGGCATGAAGCAACTCTGTGCACTGGTTGTGCCTCCAGCATGTCCTCTCTCCTACCTTCCTTTGTAACAACCAACCTTATCACCAGGTTAATCCGATGCTTAAGTACAATACTGTACACCAATCGCTTAATCCAGTTTATAAATCTGAGAAAACAAACTGATCTCAGCTACCATATTACCCAGCAGCTGGGATGCAAACGCGCATGAGCAGGTAGTGGCCTCTGAAGCTTATAGATGCAGCCACTGGAAAGCAGAGTCTCTCTCTCTCTGCCATGTGAGAGTCCCACATAACCTTATTCTATAGAAGGACAGAGGACGGGGAGTTGGGCAGCTCTGTCACTATGGTTCAATTCTGATACTGTAGCTTAAAACATTCATGAATGAATGAATGAATGAATGGGACTCTGCTCTAATACAGCATTGATAAAACAAGAACTAGTGAATTAAACTGCCCCTAGTAGGCAGTTCACTGACCTCTGCCTCAGGTCAGTAACAGGGACCAAGAACACAGCCAGGGGTACGGAATGAGTTCAGATACATGAATAGAAAACAAGATTCCTCCTAGTCTTATCTTCTAGCCCTAAAAGTCTGTCTAATCTACTATTGAATTTCAAGCGTTCTTGGATTATTAAGTATCACTTCATACATCTCTCTTTTCTCCATGTGTGTAATATTATCGACTACTTTTTACCTAAACAGGGCCTGGAACTGAGACCCAGTTTTTCCATTTGAATGATTTCATTTACCTTAACTTCAGTTCACACATTTGCAAAATGGGAGTAAGAATACTGACTTGTGGTGGTATGAAGTTCAGAAAGGAAGCAGGCACAGTGCCAAATGCATGGATCAGTTGCAGAGGAGCTAATGATGAGGGCTGGTACATGCATGGCAGGAAAACCCTGGTATTTACTTTATGCCGTGCAGTTTTTAATGTGCCTCACCATACTCAGGAAGGGAACAAACACAGAGGAAAGGGAATCCTCAAAAGCTTTCATAAAATCAGTAGCTTTTATAAATTCAGTAGCAAGACTCCAGAACGGGAGCAAGCCCTGCTGTCTCACTGTGAGGGAGAAGGAGGTGCTAGGTCCTCCATGAAGACAGAAGCTACCCTCCAGTGAGCTGACTCACTACAGAGTGCTTGTTCTGGTTTTTTCCCCATCATAGTCATGTGGCCTTGTAGTTCCCAAAAGCACCTCCTTCTGTGAACTCACACATACCCACCTATAAGCTATGTGGCTGTATTGCTAGGAGAAGGAACTCCATGGGGTTCCAGGCATCTTAGAGGCATTATTAAAGCAATATTTTTATATTATTACCAAGCCTAATCCTATGTTGGATATGCAGTTACAGAGTTCATTCTAAGGAATGTCTGTGCCCAGAAGAGAGATTATCTGACGTATAATTTTCTCAAGTACAACTGAATAAAAGGTTAATTTGTGACTCAAGTAAATAAAAAATCTGGACATCTATGGACTATCAAATAAGTAATATTGACTTACTGATAAAATCTACAGTGAATGGCTTCTACCTGTGAGATACTAGCTTGGGTAGCTTCATAGTCTACAGTTTTATGCCTTGTGCTAATCAATCTATATCAAAATTGATGCTGTCTCACACTTAAAGGAAGATTATTTGGATTTATGGCTATTTAATTTATTCACGATCAACTATTTAGCACTCTTAAAATTATTTAACCTTGACATCTTCACTAACATATCTGCTGGTTATGTGTTCTCTGCACTGAGAAGACAATTGCTAGTAGATAGAGCAGGAGGAGGGATATTGGGCACCTGACATACACCTTCTATTAGGTCATCTAAATGTTTGAAACTACCCAACAATCAGTTTACGCATTCAACTTCTAAGGTGGCTGAGCAGAGTCTGAGTGCCTTCCAAAGAAGACCTCTTCTCTGTAGCCACACGCCTACAGCACTAAGATTTTGAGCTATCATCTGTTGATCAATTCCCACTGACTTATCCAAGGTCATGCCTGTATCACCCTGGCAACACAACTGAATGCTTGAAATTGAAATGCAACCATATTTCTATGACTGCATTTGATCCTCACAACTCTGACAGGAGGACAGTCCTGACGCCATGCCCCTTTAACTCAGGAGGGTACGAGGAGTTTGGCAAGTTTTCCCACAGATCACTGCTACATGAGGTTTGCTTCAGCTATTGCCTGGAGCTGTGGCCAGACAACAAACATTCTCCACACTGACTCTAATATTCTCTCAACATTCATTGTCTCTGAATAACTCCAACAGGATTTTATGGAGTCAATTCTTTTATTTTAACTTCATTACATTCTTATTATTTAAAACAGTCTTTAACTTTGAATGTATTTTGATTCAATTTTTGATTCAAGTCCTTCCAGATATTCTTGCCTTCCTACTCACTCAACTTTAAGTTCTTTCTCAAAAGACAAGCAAAAGCCTAACGCAACAACAAAATCACCCAAAACTAAGAAAACAAAGTAAAACACCACCCCAAAAGAAAAACAAAAACTGTAACCAAATAAAAGCACACAAAAGAAGAACTGTGCAGAACATTATACTTGGTAAACTACTTTTGAACTTGAGGTCTGCCTGGAGTGGTTGACGTACACCATGTCACTCCATTGGGGAAAACTGAGTCTTTTTCTACTCTCCTAGCAGGTACAAATTACAGTTCAGGTGTTAACCTTTGCACTAGTGACTAGGTTCTCATTAATTCTTTCATTTTTTTAATATAATAAAATATAATAAGATAAGACAAAAACTATCACATAGACGTTTGACAAGGCAAACCAACAGTGGGAAAACAGCCCAAGGGAAGGCACAGGAATCAGAGACCCACTCATTCCCACACTCAGGAATCCCATAAAAGCATAAAACTGTAAGCCTTGCTCCATACACAGAGAATGTGGTGCAGACCAGTGTAGGCGCTGTTGCACATTGCTTCATTTTGAGTTTAGATGAGCTGTGAGCATGTTGATTTAGCAGGCCTTGTCTTCCTGGTGTCCTTGGCTCTTACACTCTTTCTCTCTCCTCTTCCCAGGAGTTTCCTCAGCTCTGGGGTTAGGAATTTGTTGGAGATATCCATTTAGAGCTGAGTGTTCCAAGGAATAAAGACAATTCTTATGTTCTGTGTTGTAAAACAGTTAATTCCTGTCTTAGGGTTTCTGTTGCTGTGAAGAGAAACTGTGACCACAGCAATTATTTTAAAGGAAAACATTTAATGGAGGGAGCTCATTTACAGTTTCAGAGATTAAGTCTGTTATCATCATGGCGGGGAGTATGGCGGTGTAGACAGAAGTTTCTGTCCTGCCTGGTCCCGCAGTGAGATTCCTGGAGGCAGGAACGCCATTCTAGGACTGAAGTCAAGGTAAGAACCAGTAGCTGACTGCTTTGCTCTTCAGATCTTCAGGTTGAATCCCAGTTTCTCTCCCTGAGTTTTTATTAGTCATGCTTCATGGCAGCATGCGGGCCCATGTGGTAAATGGTTTACTTTGTTCTCCAGGAAAACTCATTGGCTTTCCCACTCCTTTTAAGAATTTAATGAAGAAGTGAGTGTGAAGAAGGAGCTCAGTCAGGAAGGGCTTACCATGTAAACATGAGCACCCGAATCGATCCTAGCACCCATGTTGAAAAATACTAAGGGTGGTGAATGTGTCTGCAATCCCAGTGCTGAGGTGGAAGAGACAGGGGGATCTCTGGCTCACTGGCCAGTCAGTCCACACTAAGAGCTGAAATGGATCTTAATAAGGGCTTTGTCTCAGAAGAACAAGGCAGATGACTCCTGACAAACACCCAAGGTTGATCTCAGGTCTACACACACACACACACACACACACACACACACACACACACACACTCACCAGAAGAAAAGGAATGTGATCCTCTCATCTTTGATTATTGTTCAACAATGACATTTATTAATAAGCTTTGTTTTTCTTTGTCCTCTTTTTGCCTTTAGTTTATATATCACAATGGATGGTAGAAATGGACTACTTAAATAGAGCTAAATGTTCTACTTTAACCACTTTGAAGATATTTTCCAAACTTTTAACTAATACATAACTCAGAAAACGAAAACAAAGGAATACGTAGGGCAGTGCCTTTAATTCATTTAGGAAACACAGACATACTTAACAGAAGTGAAGTAATTACTACACAGGTTAATACCACTTACTTCCTACAGAATGAGGCAATCAGTCACTGCAAATTAAAAACCATAGATCTCTGCAGCCATCCACTTGGTTAACGGCCGCTGGTCATTTGCAGCTGTTGAGTCCTAGGTGTGGCCAAGTTCAAAAGCGTGAGCAGGCTGCTGTGGAGCTGTTAAAGCATTCGGTGTGGGCTATGATGAGTGGATGAAGGGACACTTGACTACCAATGGGTACGAGAGCAGTGTGGCATGCTGGGAGCTGGAGAAAATGCCAACTGCCTCGCTATCTTCCCTTTACAGTTAGAAGCATCAAATGTCAAGAAGAACCCAGGGCCCAAGGATAGCCATCCCTTGCCACCAAGGAAAAGACTCAATGCTGCAAGAGCTACATTTTGTTTGAGCAGGTCGCTGTTTTTAAAGGTGTGGGCCATGGTCATTTTAATGAAGTGGTTGCGAGGATGGGTGCATAAGGTGTGAATCTGGGCATGGAAGTGCTTTGCATCACCACTCTGCACCTGAGGAGAAGCAGCCTGGGGACTGAGTTCCAGCTACGCCTCCTAAGAGGTAAGCGACCTGTGGGAAAGCCACCTCCTCTGTGCCTCAGTTTCCTCGGGTGGAAAGTGCTGGGTGACAACCAAATTTCCAATACATAATTTAAAACTATTTAAACTTCTAATCTACTCTTTTCATAACTAATCTGAGACAGGGACCCAGTTTTTCCACTGATGTTTATTTTCCCACACCACCGGGGGCATAATCATTCCTTCTCTTCCCCGTTCATTTCAAATTTAAATTTCAACTTCTCCTACACAAAAATCTCCATTTATTTCTGGGTCTAATCAGGAGTGCCCATCTCAGTCCACTTGTCAACAGGGCTTTTATAATCACTCCTACTTGGCAGTGTTTGATACCTGGCAGCTGTGCCCTCTCTTTGTTTTTCAATTTTTTGATATCCTTTGAAAAGCATAATATTAAATATTTTCACAAAAGAAGCTGAGTCTGAACATCTAGACTTTACTTGTTTTGCAATGGACAAATATAATCCACACTAAAAGCACTACTGCTTCCACAGCTGGTTTTTCATATCAGATTTGTCTGTACATGTGAAAAAACAATGCATTCAATATCAGATGACCTGTATTTATGGACCAGGATCTTCCATTTGATATCTGAGTGACCTGGGAGAGATGATTCGTTCTTCCTGATATCAGTTTCCTCATTTACAACATGGATATAGCAACATTCTCCCTTCATATGCCTGATAGTTAAATGCTGTCACCTTGACAGGATCAAGGGTCACCTAGGAGACTGTCTTTCCTGGGGGTTCTACTGCTGCATGAGCAAAGAGCAAGTTGGGGAGGAAAGGGATTATCTGGTTTGCACTTCCACATTATACTCTATCATTGGACAAAGTCAGAACAGGAACTCAAGCAGGGCTGGAACCTGGAAGCAGGAACTGGTGCAGAGGCCATGGAGGGGAGCTGCTTCCTGGCTTGCTCAGCCTGTTTTCTTATAGAACCCAAGAGCACCAGTGCAAGGATGGCAACACCTACAATGAGGTTGGTACCTCCCCACTGGACACGAACTGAGAAAATGCTCTGCAGTTGTATCTCATAGAAGTATTTCCTCAGTTGAGACTTCTTCCTCTCTGATGGCTCTAGTTTGTGTCAAGTTGACACACAAAACCAGTCAGCGCAGAGATAACCTTCTGAACTTTGTCTGTCAGGGAGTTTCTCAATTAGGTTAACTGGGGTAGGTAAACCCACCTAATTGTAGGAGGCACCATTCTCTGAGTTGAGTCCCAGATTGAATAAAAAGGAGAAAGTGCCCTGAGCAGCAGTGTTCATTCATTCTCTCTCTCTCTCTCTCTCTCTCTCTCTCTCTCTCTCTCTCTCTCTCTCTCTCTCTCTCTCTTCCTTTCTCCCTCCTTGACTCCTGACTAGAGATGCACAGCTGCTGGGATGGGATGGGATGTGAGCTGAAATGAGCCTCTCCTTCCTCAAGGTGTTGTTCTCAGGTGTTTTATCAAGGCGACAAGGAAAAAGATTAACACAGTAAGATATGGAGATTCCTTAAGGGCATGAACCTAAATGCTTTAACAAAGATCGTGACACGCATCACAGATGTACTGGAAGCTGTAGGTGTGGCAAATAGGCTATGAAGTTTCTTAAACGCTACCTAGTATTTGGTGCTATTATTGTAGAAGTTGGCTGATTTCACAACTTGATAACTTCCTGTCTCGGAACTGGAAATCTAGACAGCCTGTACTTTTTCTCACAGTGGAACTTCCAAGGAGTCCATCTTAGGTCATGATTTTGACTTTTGCAGATTCTTGGATAATAGACAATATGCCTCAAGTTTTGAGTTTTAACAACAAGCAGAAAGGAAACCCCCAAACTTTAGTTCCTTGGCCAAACTCGAGTGAGTCGTGAGTTTCAGTAACATACTATACAATGTGTGAGCAAGATAAACCATGGAGTCTTGGAGGCTGTGTGCCAAGAAAATAATCGAATTAAATGATCATTAGGAAATCAATCACTTCCATCTGTAAATAACTGTCATGGGCAGCAATGTGTGATGCTGTACTTGCAGCTTCTTAACAGGGAGATGGGGAGAACACAGAAGGGAAAATAAGTCCATAAATATCTCTAAAGAGACTATTGCAAATTTAATTAACTGAACAATGGAGTCTGAGTTCTTTAAATTTGGATCTGAAATATGAGTTTCTCCTCCAAAGCATCCTTCTTATTAGAAGGAGGATGCTGGAAGAAAATGAAGAAAACCAAAGCAGACCTCAAATAAATGTGAGCTCAATAATCTTTTACCATTAAGAAGAGACTAAAGGGGCATTGTTGTGTCTTTTTAATAGGATACATTAGGAAAATGACACCCACTGGGTCTATGTTTCCCCAAGGAACAGAACTAAGTCCCCAGTTAATAATCCCACCACTTTGTACATATATTATGATCCCTTTGGACTGTGAATCAAGAGCACCATGGGAAACAATGTGTCCTTAACATGTGGCTCCCATTCTCCAAGGGTTACAAGTCAAGAGGAAGGTAGAGGTATATATGTGACCAGCATGACAGAACGGGTATCACAGTAGGTTCAAAGGATCCATGAAAGTAAACCAAACAGGGACTGGTCTCCATACAGTCTGTTGGGCCACCTGGGCCATAGTTGGCCACAGGGTGTTTAAAATGCGACTAAGAGTCAACGAGAGAACTTCCTCAGACAGCTCCAACTCTGTGTATGGACAATAATCTCTGTAGGCCCCAAATCCTCTTCCTTCTACCTGTCTTAATCCCTTCCTTTCTTCCTACATCTTTACTTTCTTTCTCAATGCTCCCTACCTCTCTACACTGCTTCTTGCTCTGATACCCACACATTCATTTGCTCTGTTTGCCTGCCCCCTTCAGAACACTCATCAAAGTCACCACACAGTGCTGACGTTGGGGTGGGGCAGAAGGTCAATATCTGACTTCCACTCCTACCATATCATAATACAGTTTTCACCACAGTTTACAATAGGGTAGAAAGGATTTGCTTCTCAGGAGGCTAGCCTCATTGAACTTGCCAAGTCAGGGTCATGGGGTATGTCAAATCACTTACTAGTGAAATTCACTCAGGTTGACCCAACTGGGGAGATCTGAGGAGTAAGATTCAGCCAGGCTTTGAATATGGCCCAGATAGTCTTACATTTGGAGGGGTGAAGACTTGAAGAAACAGGCAGAGGTGCCCACATCTCTCTCTACCTCTGTCTGCCTGGAGCAGCTGGACCACTTCTAAATCCAAGGTATCCTTAAACAAGTGCTGTGCAGTGCGCACTCATCTCTGAACCCTGTCCTTGTAGGAGAGGGCTCAGCAATCATGACAGGAACACATTCATTCACACAGGGAGTGGGTCAATATTGCCATAATGGTCTTCAAATGATGACTCCAAACTGGATGCTTCACCAACATCACCAGGTGATGTCTATCACCTAGGTCTATGACTCCTCAGGATGCTTCCAACTATAATTTTCTGAGCTTCTTTCTACTTTAAACATATGGGTGATGTCATGGAAAATAGCACATTTCTTTAAGATTCACAGTCTCAGTTAAGGGCAACACCAGCAACAGCCTGTCCACACCACCAGGCAGCTGAGGATGTGGTGAGAAAGAGGGCAAAATAGCTTCATAGGCACTAAGTGTTTTAAGTTTCACAGTCAATGAAATGCTTTAACCAGATGCCACCAGTACCACATCTCCATTTGCCAGCCAGGAAACAAAGGGCAGAGCAATTTACCTGCTGTCACTCACCATGTTGTGTAAGGAGGGACATCCTGTTCTTGAAGGCAAATTGTTATTTTCCACTTTATATTTTACATATCTGTGCCTGGCACACCAAAAATGCTCAGTAAGTAGTCTGTGGGCGAATGAAGTGATAGACTGTGATCAGAGCCCACCAGTCTCGCTTCAGAATCTTTCCTAGGTGCACAAAGTCCTCTTTCTTTTTCTTTTGTCTTTCTCTATCTCCCTAGGCAGGTATGTCTCAAACTTTAACATCTATCAGAATCACCTGAAGTAGGAGCTCGAGTCTTGCAATGAGGGTTAAAGCTGGGTGCTCAATCCACAGGTTTCACCAGTGTGCAATCTGAAAGGGGATCTGAAATTTGGCATGTCTAAAAAGCTTCTGTTGATGCTAATGCTGCAGGTCTGGAACGGAAACCATTAGAACCTCTCTAAGACCAGCATCCCCATGTTTTCATACCGTCCACCTTTGCCTTTTCCTATGCTAGAAAGGACATCTTATCCTATCCACAATGGCAATGGAAGGAAGGTATAACTGGACATCATTCAGTACACACAGCAAGAGAAACTCCAGGAGAATATGCTTAAATGATGAAGAAGAGCCGTGACATACAATACAGACGCTGGAGCTTCATTTTATTTACCTCTTTGTTTCATTTGTTTCAACAGCACAACCCTAGGCAAGTCAGCTGATCTTTCTGCTCTATATCCTCTCAATGGACATGTGGATAACCCTCTCTTTTCTATGTTCCATGGCTGTTGTGAGAATTCAGGGATAAAATAGGGAACACATTTCGTAGACAGTAGAGGATCCAGTGTATGTTATTATGCAATCAGTTAATGAAGTCATAATGCTAGCCTCGAGACTAGAATTAACTCGGAAGGGTGAATTCAGAAAGAAGAGTGGGTTCCCTTTATACACTGTACATCTGAAACAAAATGAAACAGCAAGATGTTCCCAAGTAGAACATGAAAATTAAAGCTATATAATTCCAGATGAAATATACTTCATTATCATGAGCCAAATATAAAGTAAATAGGGGAGAAATACAGCAATATGTTCCCATAAGGAATTTTGGGGAACTAGTCCCGAGTAACTTTAAATGCCTATTCTATCTTTTACTGCAGAGCCAAGAAGGGCAGAAAATTATGACAAACTAATTATTATGATGGATGGGGAACCAGTCCCTTCTGCTCACTACACTGCTGGAGCAAGAAGCAGCCCTGCATCCTGCATCCTTCAACAGGCAAGACACTTCAGATAATAACGGGGCAGTACAGATTAACAACGTTATGTTAGAGCAAGAGAATTACTCTTTCTCATTTCATAATTCTTTCCCATGAACCTGGTCCTGCTTTGCATCTCTCTGTTTCTTATTTCCAAGGCATTAGCTATGTATTTAAGGTCTACTCCTTTCCTGCTAATTAAAGGTGATGGCATTCTTGTTTTGTCTGTGGCTTCCAATTGTAAGAGTCAAGGAACCAGGTGCTGAAGAGACCGCTGCAAGGGAACCACCCTTGCCAGTAGATGGAGGTCATGGGACGAACAGGGATGCAAAGAAAACGAACTGCATCAAAAAAAAAAAATACCTGCAATTCTCTCAATTCATAGTATTTTAAAAAAGAATTGTAGCAATGCATTCAGCAGTGTGATTTGAGAGTGGTAAATTTAGAATAAAGAGATAGCCCCTTCCTTTTTTAAAACTTCAACAGGAAGTAAATTCCAGGCAGCAGTTGCATAATTAAACAGCCCTCCCCATTTGCAAAGGAGTAAATTCTTTCACGCACGCACCATTCACTCAGGGAGTCAGTCACTACAGAGCACATATACTCAGAACATACCCAGTGACAGGCTTTGACCTAAAAACTGGAAATGTAATGGGAAACAGTATAGACATGAACCCTACTACTCAAAGAGGGGGAAGACAAAAATATAAAGACCAATTGTAATTTATAATAAAGTTTAATAAAGGAAAGAAGCATGGGTAGAGATAGAGACTGAACAAGGGACGACTTTATGTAGTCAACACCCAGAGTCACCTCTGGAAAGACAAGGGATCAGATGGAACTGAAGGATGAAAATGAGCTCAGTGTTAAAGGGGAGGAGTGGAAAAATCAAGGCAATAAAACAGCATTTGCAACACAGGATAGCAGGTAGTCTATTTAAGAAGGTAAGTAGCAATGCTGCTGCAAAGTAAGGGCAAGAGGAGATGTGACGGCATAGGCCAGTTTGGGCAGGAGAGATAGGAAGGCTAGAACTCATTTCTAGGTAAAAGAGTTCATGAAAGAAAAGCTTACAATGGGGTGTGTGTGTGTGTGTGTGTGTGTGTGTGTGTGTGTGTGTGTGAGACTATTTTCTCTGGGCTCCAAACAGTGAACATGAATATGGTTAACTGGGCAGTCGTGCCTCAGTCACTGCCCAAGGTATGCAAAAACAAAAACAAAAACAAAAACAAAAACAAAAAAACAAGAATGCAGCAAGGGCTAGATTTATCTGAGGGATAAATAGGGAAACACATGCTTTCTGCTGGTAACCTAACAAAACGCAATAAGCACACGCTTTCCTGATGGTAACTTTCTCTTTTACTTCAACGTAGATAATCTCTTTCTTGACAATCTCTGTAAACACAGCTACAAAATCTCTCTTTACATACATATATCTCTCTGCAACACGGCTGTACATCTCTACCCCAATTATATCTATTTTCATGTGGCTACACATATTTCTCTACATACATTTCTCTTCTACATCTCTTTTCTACACAGCTTCATCTTCCTTGTCTCCACACAGTTGTTACATTCCTCATACATTCTCCCATCCTCCACATAGTTACATACCTTCACATTTCTTCTTACATCTCCCATTCAGTACACACACCCTCATTCACACCCTGCACAGTTCCTTTTCCTGCAGCTCCCTACGTAGCTCAACACATCTTCCTCCTCTACACGGCCACTCTTCTCATAGCCAAACCCTGGACAAGTTGTATATGTTACATTTTCAGTACCCGACCCATTCTCATAATGCAAGATAAGTCACACACTTTCTCTTAGACTAGGAATGCCACATTGACCAATCAGTGAGCATTGCTTGGCAATGTCCATAGCTCTAAATTGGTGAGAGTTTTCAGATATTAAACAATTGGCTGAACCTTTAGTCTAAGGCTGGGACTATGTACAAAATATCAATTACTGAGAAAGTTATGTCTAGTAAAGTTGTTTCTGTCTTGACCTTGAAACAGCAAAAAACCTGGGAAAATGATCTTGTGTTTGTCTCTAAGGGCAACCAGATATTCGCCTCCAGGGGCAACCAGCCTGCTTTGAATTTTGAATTGAACAAAAATTCAATTTAGCTGTCTTTGTAAAAGGCTGTTTTGTGACTGAAAATTCTTTGTCAGTCTGAGTAAAGTAAAATACCTTAATATTATTTCTAGACATCAGAATTATACAGCTTAAGTAGCAATCATCTTCCTGACCATCCACAGCTTTATGTGTGCCTAATAAACACACCATCAAATGGCTGTGGAAAGAATCCAACAGCTCTTCTTACTTGGCATGTATAGTAGTGGCTCTCAAGAAAATTACAAACTGAAACAACTAGTCATTTACAGTCAGTAACCCTATGGAGCTTTGTCAAGTGGGGCTTCCCAATAGGAATTATACATCTGGTGGGTCAACTTGTTAAATACTAGTTGTCACTACTGTACATTCCCATGACCCCTTGCAATCACTAGCTCTCAGCACATGAATATGTGGGGTCACTTAGGTTGGACTCTAAATAAGAGGTTGTTGTTGCTGAAATGTGAAGACAGGTCTAATGGGACTTGAGAAAGGAGTCCAATAGGAAATAGATCACAAAGACCAGGAAAAGGTAAGAGTCCTAGAGGATGAAAATGCTGCTTGCTCGGGTAACTGGATAATGTCTCACTTTTCACTGATACTGTCTAAATATTTATCAGGGGGAAGAAAATTAAATTCCAGGGTGAAAACTTCTCATTGTCTTTGGAATCTTTTGTGCTACATTCACACAGAACAGAGTCAGTGTGTACTACTTGGTATAAAATTGTGCTACAAAAAGCTAGCTGGACATGCAGTCCTAGGAGAATGTTCTATCCCAACTCAGCTCTCTTCACCAACAACTCACTCAGCTACATAGCAGGATCCTCTCAGCCACTGAGAGCAGCAGAATTTTCCCAAGCCAACATGTGGAATGTACATGTGAAATTTATCATGACAGAAACTGCATTCATATCTTAACTTGTAATGGAGTGTACATTTTTAAGGCTTTAACATGTGTGGTTACCTGGGTATTTGCAAGAATACAGGTTCAGTTTCAGTATGTTTAGAGTTAGATCTGAAATTCTAGCAGGCTGCTGAGATTCCTGGTCCACTAATGACAGAGCAAACAGTGGGATTATGATACATACCATCTCATTTATAATAAACATATGCTCATCTGTTCCCACAATGAACCTCAGAGAAGTTTAATCTTTATTTGACCAGAAAAACAAACGTGGAGAGCTTCAAATTATCTGTTGTCAAAATGATATCAGTCTGTACATGTCTTAGGTAAGGTTTCTATTGCTGTGATAAAACCATGAACAAAAGCAACTTCTGGAGGAGAGGTTTTATTTCTCTTTATAACTTGTAGTTCATCATCCAGGGAAGTCAGGACAGGAGGTCAAGGCAGAAACCTGGAAGCAGGAACTGCAGCAGAGGATGGAGGGATGTTGCTGACTGATTTATTTTTTATAACTTGCTCAGCCCATGGGTGATGCCACCCACAGTAAACTAGGTGGGCCCTCCCATTCATCATCAATCAAAAAAATGAACCACAAGCAGTAGGGTAGAACATTTTCTCAACTGAGGTCCCCTCTTCTAGAATGACTCTGCCTTATGTCCGGCTGACACAAAACTAGCAGCACAATGAAAGGAAGATCTAGGATATAAGTCTCAGTTCACAATACCATTTGCAATAAATTATGATTAGAAAGTTCATAAGATTTCATAGGTTCTAAGACATACATTGTCATTTGCTGAATAAGTAAAACAAAGACCCATTTAAATCAGAAGTAATCGATATATTTACACGAAGATCAATTCATCAACAAAAAAAAACAATGTTTGAGAAACATTATATTTAACAGGTCCATGTGTATGCAATTTTATTCATTTTTAATTCAAGTATAATTTACATACACTAAAGTCTATGGATCTGAAGTGTTCAGTTCTATTCAATATTTTAATTGAGGTATAATTTACATACATTAAAATGCACAGATTTCAGGCATAAATATTACCCCAAACAAGATATAAAATATTTCTATCATTCCAGAAAAAAATGTCACACCTCTTCCCAGATACTTTCTTGACCTCTAGAAGAAGCTAAAATTTGACCTATGACCTTCATGTGATCAAGAGTGCCTTCTGCAGTTTTCTGCTCTACCAGCTAGGCTAAGGAAAGGCTCACAAGCCATCTAATGGAACCATATCCAGGGCTCCTATGGGTCAGCATCAGTCACTAAACATAACATTTGAACATTCATAACTAGCATTCTTTTATCAAGAAATACCCTCATTCTACATTATATCTGCAGGTCTTTCACCAAGATTTTGCAATTCCCCATGCAATGAAAGATTTCTTGTTGGAAGTTAAAATGACAGAAATTACATACCTAAGCATCCGCTGGATATTTGATTACAGTAAAGTTTGTCCAAATTTTGTCATTAAGTCAAATGCTCCCAAAGAAAAGTCATCTTGTCTTTTGGTGACTGACTTTCTAAATTACTTGAGCAACAATAGTGGATTTTCACATAGTGCCTCCTAACACCAAACATGCGGCAGCCAGGCATCGTTTTCTTCAGCAAACATGAACACAACTAACAACAGCATCTTTCAGACAAAGAAGTACTATTCCTCTTTATATGGAAACACATAGAGTTGCAGAGCCTAGTTGTTTACTCTTGGCTGAGCTCCAGGGTCTAGGTCTTATTGGTGCTGGAAAGATGGCTCAGCAGTTAAGAGCACTGACTGTTCTTCCAGAGGACCCAGGTTCAATTCTCAGCACACACAGGGCAGCTCACACCTGTCTGTAACTCCATTTCCAGGGCTTCTGACACCCCCACACAGACATACCAATAAACATGAAATAAAAATAAATTATATCTTAAAACCACCAAACACACAGTTTCAAAGATACTAGTGTCCTCCCAACAGACTCAATAAACGTTTATCTATCTTTCACACCTGTCCATAAGATACTGAGCATTTTGATCCAATTCAGACTGTAGCTTCCATGGTAAGAGTTGTGTTAACACCCAAGTTTCTGAATGTCTTGTTGCTGTTCTAAAAACTAGATCACAGACCATGGCTTAAAGTATAGCATTTTAGCCTTAATGTGCCACTAAACTCCTGTAGTGTGTCTTCTGTTACGGGCGTATTCCATTAAACACACACACACAGGCACACTCACATGCACACACACACACACTGAATGCATAGTGTCTACTTGCACTTGAACCCTTCCATTTACCCAACATGACTCATGACTTGTGTCTTAGTGACAACATCCATAACAAAACCATTATATTGTCACATCAGCCACTTGTGTTGACAAGACCAAGGAGCAACTTAAGGGAAAAAGGGCTTATTTATTCTGGTGCAATATGAAACCATGGTAGGGAAGGCATACAACAGGCTTTGCAAAGGCACAGGTGACAGGATAGGAGGCCATCTGGTCACACTGCACCAGGATAAAAAGAATGAAAAGGAAAAGTTGCAGTCAATAGGCCTACCACTGGCTGACCCTGTAAGACTCCACCACCTAAAGGTATCAAAAGAGCACCAAGATGATGACAGCTAGGAACCAAGGGTCCAAGCCTATGTGGGAGCCATGTCACATTCAAACCACAAGAGTGGCTAACAAGGTTTGGAAGCATTTCTCTATTTACAATATAGGCTAGGAAGTAACATATTACAAGAGGTGGCTCTATAATACTGAAGAATTTTAGCGATTGTTAAAATCTAAATTTTCACTTGGAAAGCTTTAATGGATATCCCAGAATGCAGAAACCCTCTCCCGTGGGTCTGTATTTCTAACACCATCCAAGGCTAGGTACAGAGCAACACACCGTAAATATTTGCTAAGTCAGTAGCAGTTGGTTAAGTTAAAATAATGATGACACTAATGTTTAAAAGAAGTGATACCATGGTTTGCCTGACAAACTGCAGGGTAATTACACAAGAAGTAGGAAGACAACAAAAACACCCTTTGAAAAGATTCTATCAGGACAATTTCCTTTTAATGATCTTAGTGCTTTAAGAACACCAAAGGAAATTATGCTGCAATTCTTAATCTATTTTTTAACCAGTTCAAACGTGTTTCTAGCTCATGATGTTACTGTAATTACTAAGTGACAATCACATGCAGATATATTCAGAACAATTTAATCCCATAGGCATTTACTAATATATTAGAATTATACCTTGGTATTAGATTTTTTAATCAAGAAATAATCACCATTCTTATGAATGCTATTTTGAAGCCATAAACTATCTAATATTTTAAAAAGTATTCTTTGGGGTAGCAAATCATATTCCTTATTTAAAAATGGGTATATTTATTAGCTGAGATTTAACACACCTTGCTGATTTTGGAGATGTTTTCTCATGGAACCATTACACCGGAAGAGAATAGGGGGCAGAGAAGCAAGTGCTGCACCCACTCCATTCTGCTTCTAACATGTAGCATTCAAGTCCTAACCAGTAAGGCCCTCAATTCACTCTGCATACCCCTAAAATTCCCCGCCCCAGTGCCTTACGGAAACATGTCCTTCCCATCATTCTGGATCTTGCTCTAATATTCTCCTCATAAAGACCTTGTTAGACCACACCTCCTGCTTGCTGGTCATTACAACCCTCTGCTGTCAGCTCATCCGAGGCCTATGAACATGCTCTATGCTCTCCCTTAATGAAAGAAAACCTCCCCCAGGTCAGGGCCATATCTGTCAGTTCTCCATGACTACCTGAAGAAGGGAAGATTGAATGTATAGTCCATTCTGTTCATACACTCAAGACTTTAAACATGAGAAGCTTAAAGAAGTAGCCTAAAGATTTTATGTAGCATAAAAATTTTCTATACCCTGATGCCCAAGGCTCAACGAACATAGCTGGCAATTAGTCTAAGCACCTTGGGTTCATTGCCTCTTTCTTTGAATTCCTATAGTTGAGATCATAGTTGTTGCGAGTTGGCTCAAATGATACGACACTAGAGTGGGAATCATGGTGCTGTTTCTCTGATTTCTGGAACCATTCACATAATATAATATGTCATGATTCCTAGCGATTGCTGAGAGTCTGCAATGAACTCCATATACATCTCCAAAGTTGAAAAATTAAGAAGCAGGCATATTGACAAAAGGTTAAAAGGTTGTGGCTATTCCATCTATTGTTAGAGTCCAGGGCATCTAAATGTGCTCACAACAGTGTTTCCTTCTCCTTCTTCATTAAAATCATGTTCATAGTTCCATTTTTTTGATTAGTGGGCAAATATGGTGATGCATGACATTCCCTAAGATTATAAAAGAGCTGAAAAATTCTGATCACCCCTTATTTCTTCTTTGCATTTTTTGTTTTGATAGGTTTAAATACATAATTTCTTGCTAGTGTGTTGAAATTGCTTGTAGTATTCAATACGGCAGCATGCTGTCTAAGACTGTAGCTTAATGGTATACACTTAAATTTGTGTATGCATATTCTGTATTTTCCATATAATCATACTTCCTAGAACATGGTCCCATCATCAGCCAACACATGACTGTAAGCCTCAGAGTAATTCTTGCTCCTTATATTAAACCTACAGAAAATGCCTTAAGCGTGTCATTAAAGTGTATTTAGGTTAAACGATATTATGGCTCTAGGAGAAGACGTCTTGGGATTTAATAGCATCCTGGATCCTTATGATTTTTCAGCAATACATCAAAAAACCTGACAAATTCTTCCTATTTCCATTCATATCCCTGATATATTATAGTGGGATCAATCACTCCCACATTCAAGGGAAACAATAGACTCATTATCCCCCTTCTTTGAATTCAAATTTGGCCAATAGGATATTAGCAAGGCAACAGCAGCTTACAAGCCCTTGAGCATGTCTGTTTTGCCCATCTTGTGGTGCTGGACCCCTCATGAGCACATGAGCAAACTTGAGTCATTGTCCTAGACAGCTAGGTGATCATGAAGGGAAAGGCCTAGATATCTCTCTGTCCCACTAAATCCTAAAGCTATGAAAGAACCCACCCTCAACCCTCCAGTGCTAGAAATATGAGGGAAGCTATTTAAACCCATGTTTGCAGTCTTCTAAAGAAAAAAATCAAAAACTGTATTTTTGTTAGCAAAAGATAATAGAATCAGTGATTCTGGAGGAATTATTCTATCATGTTAATCCTAAATTTCTTTTTTTAACTTTTAAAACTTAAATTAAAATATTATTATTGTTATTTGTATCATTTGTATTACTATGTGTTCTCTTTCTTTCTCTTTATTCATTTCTCATACAATACACCCCCACTGCAGCCTCCCCCCTCCTCTTCTCCCAGTTCCTCCCCATTCCCCCTCTCACAGATTTTTGATCCTCTATTTTTCTTCAGAAAAGAGCAGCCAGTCCCATGATATTAGGGTTTATGCCTAATCCTCAATTTCTTAACATACAAAATAAAAGCAATAACAGAGTAAGACCTGGACTTCAATACTTTAGGTTTGCTCTAGATAGTGAGAAGTTGAGGGAAAGCACCCCCTATTTTTCCTGGTACACCACAAAGCCACCTAAATCTTCATCCACTCCATCCAGTATCTTTAATGAAGACAGTTGTATTTATTGTTTTCCATTCTGTTGGAATATTATTATTCACCGTAACATTTAGCCCTAACATAAAATCATTGCTTCCTTGTTATTGTGGACATGTTTTTGGCCTGAATGCTCATACCCACCCATCAACAAGCTCTACTCCTAGTGTGACAGTATTTAGAAATAAGGCCTGTCAGAGCCATTCAGGTCATGAAAGCCCCAGGAGGTAGGGTGGCATGAATGCCCCCGTGAAACAAAGCCAGAGAAGGTAGCTTGTTTGCTTCCCCTGTGTGAGGACACAGGATGCTGGTACTCTACGACCTGAAAGAGAATGCTTGCCAGAGTTGAATCTTGTTGCATCCTCACATAAGACTTCCAGTCTCTAGAACTAACTGATTTCTATTCCTCTCAAGCTACCCCATCTATGGTTTACAGTAGCTCCTGAGGACTGAGACAAACTGGCTTCCCATTTGTGTTTCTGTTTTTATTATTATTATTATTTTATTTTTTAAAGCTGTTTAGCTTCTAACATTAGAGAACTCACTGAAGCCTGAACCTTGCCACGCTGAAATAGATTATGACTTTTGGGGGCATTCATACCCCTCCATGGAACCATGTCAATGAGAAATAAAAAAGGGTATTTATGTAGACCAAGGCGGAAGTTCTGGAATGATCTAACATAACAATTATTTTAAGAGCAGGCGTAAGAAAGCAGGTGATGCTGTGGGAGACCACTGAACTCCATGTGACACAAAGAAGCAGATTCTTGTTTGCCCATGTGGTGTGTTATTTGCTCTAGGTTAAATGGCTCCTGCTGAGAAGAACCCAGAGGGATTTCTCTAGGAAGAATCTGTGTTGTCCCCGAGCTAAGCTTACTTGGACGACCGCTGTTAGAATGCTGGTAAATACATACCTGCTGGTCAGTGGTGCAAGGGCTGAGGAGCTGAGGCCCTTAGGCATAGCCGCAGCGTACCTGTTGCACCACCTTGCTACAGCCATCCTAGGGAGCTGTGTCTTCTGGGGTCCTGATGAAGACTGACTCCTCACGTGCGGAGTGCAAGTTTGGGGGTCCTGGAATATCTACTTCAGCTCGAAAGCTTCCGAGAAGGGCTTCTTCAGGTTTGAAGCTACCAAGGATAACCAACTGCTGTCCAGACACGGAGAGCCAAGGGGAAAATCGTCGCGTGTCATGACGTCACTGAGAGCCAGCGCACATCTCTCCATCCTCCGGCTTAAAGCTCGCCTTGGAGAGCTGGCCAGCATTTCCATGCCGTCTTTCCTAAATCTTCCTAGCTTGCTCTCTGCTTGTGCATTCGAGTCATGCTACCTCCTTTGACCTACTTCTCTTACTTTGTAAAAATGGAAAGTCTCTGCAGGAACTAGTTTCAAGCAACCGCCAACTTCTAACCAGTTATCGAGTGTCTAGTGTTTGCAGCAGGCCTGAAAGAAAACTACAGCCTTTATTCTCTGGATTTATATCTTGTTGCCGTCTATATAACTTGTGAAATTTTATTGGCAAATCCAGTATTACAGAAACAGATGGCAATAGATCGACCCAGTAACTGCTTTTCTTAGTTTCTATGTAGAGAGAAACTTCTTTAAAACTGACATGCTCACCTTGGGATTCAAACTCAATGATACAAGTTGTTCTCTCAGTCATAGGGTCCTTAGCCAGCTACCTACGCAGGTGGCCGACACACTGGTTGTGTGTATTATATATGTGTCTATATATATATATATATGTACATATATATATATGTATACATACATACATACATACATACATACATACATGTATATACATATACATACATATATATACATACATACATATATATATACATTTACTTATTTGAAGTTTATCTCCTCCCTATTTTAGAAATGTATCTGAGTCGGCTTAATAAGAGCAGTGTAAGAGAAGGCTTTCGGGTGCTGAGGAGATGGTTTAGTCTGTAATGTGTCTACAGCACAAGCTTGAAGCTCGGGCTCCATCCCTAGCTCCCTAGCACACATGCAAAAGCCAGGTGCAGCAGTAAGTGAGCCTGTAACCCTGGCACTTTGGAGACAGCCATGTGAGGACCCCTGGAGCTTGAAGGTCTGCCTATATAGGCCAATTGGTGAGTTCCAAAAATGAGAGATCATATCTTAAAAACTAAGGTGTAGATAGAGTGGTTGGAAGAGACATGCAGTATCAGACTCTAACTTCCACGTACATGCATGCATATGTACCTGTACACACACACATGCACACACACAGTAATGCAGTCAAACTGCAATGTAAAGAGTCTATCACAAGCCACAAGTCTGAGAGAGAACAAACATTACCTCAACCCTGGCTAATTTTCAACATAGGAAGCATTTTGATGTGTTGAAAGGGATTCGAACTTAGGCAGGCAGGATATAGATCTGAGATGTTTTGCTTACCGGGGAACCTAGGCAAACTGCCAGCTTTCACCCAGTCGTCAGATTTTCTATTCTGTGAGGGAAAGTATAAGCACTTCCTCTAATTGTTGTAATGAGTCAATAATAAAATACAAGAAATAAATACATAGGTGTGATGCTTCCAACACTGTCCTTGGTTCGACGAACATATTTCTATAATTGTGACAAGAACCCAGTGGATTTAAAGAGATTTAAAGAGTTTATTACTTTCTTGAAAACTGATAAGAAAAATATAAGGCCATAAATCAGTAGTTGAGTAAGGATGGGAAACTGGGTGTCTGTCTTTGAGTTCCTACCCTTATCTTCTCTTCTACATTGTCTTTACAGTGTCTAGATGGAAGGTGAATAGATCGTGTGGTAGGTAGGATGCAATTGGCCTCCATAAGCTCTTTGGGAGTGGCACTATTAGCTGGAGCAGGGCTTTCTTCCCAAACTATGACATAGAGACTTATTGTTAGTTATGATTGCTCAGGCTTGTCTTATGCTTGTCCCCCTAGCTCTTATAACTTAACTTGTTTCTCTTCATCTACATTTTGCCTCAGGGCTTTTCTATCTTTCTCTCATTCCATACATCCTACTCCCTGTCAGACTGGCTGGTGGTTGTCTGGCTGGCTGGCTGGCTGTAGACGTCTCGCTCTCTTTCTTCTTCAGTCTCTTTTCACTCCTCTCTCTTCTCTCAAGCCTAGATTCCTCCTCCTATTTATTCTCTCTACTTGCCAGTCTTGCCTGTCCCTCTACTGCCTAGCTATTAGCCATTCAGCTTTTTATTAGATCATTTAGGTGCCCTAGGCAGGCAAGGTAAAAACAGTGTGAATCTTTAAATAATTAAAGAGATGAAGCATAAACAAATGTAACACACCTTAACATAGTCAAAGTAATATCCCACAACAATTAGGAGGGATGACTTTGTTGCAATCGGTATGGTCTTTTTGGAGGAAGCGTGTCACTGTGAGGGTCGGCTTTGAGGCTCATATATGCTCAAGTCACACCCAGTGTCCCAAGCCATTTCCTGTTGCCTGCTGGTCAAGATGTAGAAACTCAGCTTCTTCTCCAGTACCATGTCTGCCTGTATGCCATCATGTCATACCATGGTGATAATAGAGTAAACCTCTGAAAACGTTAGCCACCCCAGTTAAATGTTTTCCTTTGTAAGAGCTGTCATGGTCATGGTGTCTCTTCACAGCAATAAAAACCCTAATTAATATGGAAGTTTGTACCAAGGACTGGGGTTTTGCTTTGATAGGACTGACCAGGCTTTTATTTCAAGGAATATAGAGTTTGGGATTGGGGATTAGAAAAGCAGGTGGGCTTAATGGGCCATACTAGAAGGCACATGGAAGACCGTGGCACCAGGTGTGATTTGAACTGTGGGTGCCTGGATCAAAAGGTTTCAATGGAGAAGAATTTTAGTGTGATGCCTAGAGGCTGGTCTTGTCATATTTTGGTGAAGAATTGTGACTGATTTTTGCCCTTGTCATAAAAGCATGCCTGAGGCTAAAGTGAAGAGTTTTGGATTAATTCCCTTGGCAGAGGAAATCTCAAAACAACCTAACTTTAATGAAGATTTATAATGAAAAAGAACAAGCTGAGAAAGGAAAAATGCAAAATGTAAAATCTGAGGAGAAAAGGAGCACCAGGAAGTTTAATGGAGCTAAGCCCTGTTTTGAAAGAGATAAATTATGAAAATGGAATAAAAGGACTGGTGACCTCAGGGCAAGATCCCACCCAGTTAACTTTCCAACTTGAGAAAAGAAATTAAAGAAAGGCTTAGAGCCAGGTGTGGTGGTATACGCCTTTAACCTCGGCAGTGGGAGGGCAGAGGCTGGCAGATCTGAGTTTGAGGTCAGCCTGGTCAACAGAGCAAGTTCTAGAACAGCCAAGTTTAGACAGTGAAGGAAACCATGGAAAACAAAAAGCTGAAGAAGTTGTAATTGGATGAGGGAGCCATGTCACAGCCCCAGGAAGCAGCAGAACTTGGCAGCTTTGGGCATGTGGTTCTGGCTTTAGAGTCAAGGATAAAAGAAAGTAATTATGCAACCTTCCTCCTTGAATAATGAAAGCAGCTGAGGGCAGGCGTGTGTCAGGGCTACCCTTGAATAAAGACCTATGGAGGTCATTGCATGAAGCTGTAGAGATGATGTCTGAATTGTTTGGAGATGCCAGATCAGTGGGATATCTGCTGCTAACAGGGAGTGGAAACAGCCCAAGAGAAAGAAGTGTGTTGCAGTCAACAATGGTGCTGGCATAACTGGATATCAACATGTAGAATAATGAAAATAGATCCATATCTATCACCATGAACTTTAGACTTTTAAACATTATCGAGACTGTGATAGACTATGGGGACTTTTGAAGTTGGGCAAAATGTTTTTTGCATTAAGGTATTGTTACAAGCTTATGGGGGTTACAGAGTGGAATGTGGTAAGTTGAAATGTAATTGGCCTCCATATGTTCATTGGGAGTGGCACTATTAGAAGGTGTGACCTTTTTGAAATAGGCATGGCTTTGTTGGAGGAAGTGTGTCACAGTGGAGGTAGGTTTTCAGGTCTCATATATGCTCAAGCCACGCCCAGTAACCCAGATCATTTCCTCTTGCATGTTGGTCAATATATAGGAATCTCATCTACTTCTTCAGCACTTCATTGCCTGCATGCCACCATGTCACGCCATGAAGGTAATGGACTAAACCTCTGCACTGTAAGCAAGTGCCAATTAAATGGTTTGTTTTTCTTTATGATAGTTGTTGTGGTCATGGTGTGTCTTCACAGGAATAGAACACTGATGAAGATGGATAGTGATCCCATTATTTTTATCACTTTTTCTGGCAGCCTGTGAAGGTTTAAAGGAGACACAGACGTAGACAAGACACAGTCTTGGCCACTGTGGCACTATTTGGAGTTACTTAGAAAGTGTGGCCTTATGGAAGGAAATATGGTACTGGATGTTGTGTCTGAGAATTTAAGGACTCCTGTCATTTTCTAGTTTGCTTCTTTGATTTATGACTGCAGTTCAAGATGTGAGCCCTTATCTCCCTGCTCCCGCCACCATGGACTCCGATCCTTTGGACCATAAGCTCCAATAAATTTTATAAATTACTTTGTTCATGGTGTTTTCTCACAGCACCAGAAAAGTGATTAATGTCCTAACAACTTGGGAATGAATGAGGTCCCTTGAGTTCACAGTTATACACATTGTGAGGGGCCATTAGGGCAGAAAGTAACAGTAGGAACACAGAGGCAGGGACTGATGCAGAGCCGTGGAGCAGCGCTGTATTTTGGTTTACTTCCCATGGGTTCCACAGCCTGCTTTCTTATACAACCCAGGACCACCTGCCCAGTGGTGCCACTGCCCACAGTAGGCTGGGCCATCCCATATCAATGATTAATCAAGAAAATACCCTACAGACAGGCTTACAATATGATGGAGATTTCTCTTCCCAAATATATAGATATAGATATAGATATAGATATAGATATAGATAGATAGATAGATAGATAGATAGATAGATAGATAGATAGATAGGGATAGATGATAAATGATAAATAGATAGATAGGCAGAAAGACAGATAGATTATAGATAGAGAGCTTGCTAGAGAGAGAGAGAGAGAGAGAGAGAGAGAGAGAGAGAGAGAGAGAGATAGATAGACAGACAGATGGATAGATAGGACATAACCAAAGCTAAATGGGAAATATTTGTCCCTGGTGTGTGTGTGTGTGTGTGTGTGTTGTGTGTGTGTGTGTGTGTGTATTGTGCAAAATAAAATATATTATAAAACAAACTACATTTAGGAGATACTCCATCTACTATTCTGAGATTAAATTATACAGCAAGCCAGGCATAGGGGCAGAGCACTACAATCTCAGCATTTGAAAGATAGAGGCAGGAGGATCAAGAGTTCAGCCATTCTTTCTCAGCTACATAACACAGCTTAAGACTCCTAGTCCGAACTATGTTAGATGCTGTCTCACATAAATAAGACAACGAAGGAAATAACCAGAATGATTTTTAAAATTTTGTTTCTGAATTTGAATGCATGAGAAAAAGGAAATGGTAATGTGGAGAACTGTAGGCAGTGCGAGTACTTCTCCTCAGGCCAAACAGACTTTGCAGTTAGTAGAACAAATACTTTGTAGTTAGTAGAACAACGGCTCAGGAGACCCTAAGCTTCTGCAGGACACTGCCTGAAACTCCCGTCACCAGACTGTTATCTCAGGAACCGTGAAACAGACAACTTTGCAGCGGAAGATACCTGCAGTGTGTAACTAGTTTACTGGACCCTCAATAACAGCACAGGGCACTCAAAGTTCTTTCTATAGAGACCTAAGGTGCCAAGGGTTCAGAGAGGTTAGGTCTGTGATGGTCCTGCCTGTGTGGTTTGGGGGCAGTACCTGGTGTGTCTGAGAACCTCTTAGAAAGCAGCCTGCTCAGTATCCTACCCCCGGGGCCTGATACAGAGCAGCAGTTCTCAACCTGAGGATCAAATGACCCTTTCACCAGGGTCACATATCAGATACCCTGCATCTCAGATACTTACATTACAATTCATATCAATAGCAAAATTACAATGATGAAGTAGCTATGAAAATAATTTTAGGATTGGGGGTCATCACAGAATGAGGAACTGTGTTAAAGGGTTACAGCATTAGGATGCTTGAGAACCCCTGCAGTAAAGTGTCCCACATAAGAGGACAATTGGCAGAGGCTGATCCTACCAGTGATCTTATGAGTGAGTTCCACAGAAGACTTCTGGGGACCCTAAAGAGTGCTAACAGCCAACTCTGTCCAGTCTGAGCTTCAAGGAGCTGGGGAGTTGGAATAAAGCTGGGCAGCTCTGTATTCTCAGCTCTACCCACAGATATCCTCTTTGGCTCTCTCTCCCTCCGGATGCCCGTGAAAGGCCCTTTACTTCTTCCTTTGCTTGTACAAACCCTACTTCAACTACATTCTACCACTGCTCTGGTGATACTGGGGAATGAGCATAGGAAAACTGAGGAGGAGGATTTCTCACAGCTTCTCCTGTTTTGGAAGAAACTGTGTCCACAGCAGCAGGACAATTCCGCGTGGATGCACCTGAGATAAAAGAGCCGAGGCCACAGGAAGGGAGCAGTCTGGAGACAGACATAGCACCCCACTGATGAGCTGGATGGAGCTGGATGGAGCCTCTTTCTTTCTGAAAGGAAGCCTGCACAGTACCCTGGAGGGTTTTCTGAAGTACTAAAGACAAAAGCAATTAATGTCCTCTTCAAACCCATGAAATCTTAGATTTCAGCACATCTGATTCCAAAGAATTATAGCCATAGGAAGACAAACTAGCTGTTCGTCTCAGGGAATTAGTCAAGAGGACAGGACACAGCTACATGGTATGTCTCTGTGGACAGTGTGGTCTCCACCACACTAGAGAATCTAGTAAGCGGTGTGCCTTATAAACACTGCCATTTTCATGGGAAATGCCGTTCCTTCCCATTTCTCCGCATTCCTATGTCAACACATAAACTCACCCGCTCACCCAGGCATATTTACACACACATACACATCACTGTGGGCAATTTCAGTTTTAAAATATTGAGAACACCAGGAGGTTCAAAGTTATTACAAGGGCTGGGGGGGGTGGCTCAGTTGGGTGGTGGTGGCTCAGTTGGCACAGTGATTGCCATGAAAGCATGGGGCCCCCAAGTCCTCTTCACCTATGTGAAAATCTGGGCATGGTGGTGCACACTTATAATCTCAGCACTGTGGAGACAGAAGCTGGCAGGTCCCAAGGGTTTGCTAGGCAACCTGCCTAGTTTAATTAGCAAGCCTTGGCCTCAATGATAAATTCTGTCCCCTGTCCAAAAGGGAGTATGACATTGACACCAAAGCATGACATTTTGTCTTCATGTGCACAATACATATGTATATACATGATCACATGCTATACACACACACACATAAATAGAGGCGGGGGAGAGAGAGGAAGCGAGGGGATCCATATTTGGACTCTACAGCTAAGTTTTGTCATTAGAAATATTAACAGCAAGCATACGTTATGCACTAAAATATCTTATTGATCCTAATCCATATTTAGTCAGACCTGACACAGTGGTTGACAGTCATAGTTAAATTAATGAATTAGTAAATAAATGAACGAACGGCTGTGACTTTTTAGGCAAAACCTAAGGTAAACCTAAGGCAAAGTTGAGCAATGTCTATAGAAGAGAGCGCTGCTGCCTAACGTGCTTAGAATAACAGTCGGGGTGTGCTGGCTTCCATTATGCTGGACGGACATTGTAAGGAAAGCAATGCAGACTTTTAAGCTTCACAATTACAGAGTATGAAAGAAAATGCCTGCGCCACAAAATGTCAGCAGCAGACTTGAAATTCAAAGTACATTAAAAATCTTGGTTAAAAATAACCTAACCCTTAATTCTCAAGATCATATCCTTTAAATGTTAAGCCAGAGCAATGCTATGACTGCCAATAGTTAAATTTGCTGCTGTGGCTATGCTTGCCTTTCGATACCCCTCTGTCGTTTCTCTCCATTTGCCTCCAATGTGTGACATTTAAAGATAATAAAAACTGAAGCGGGATAGAAAGACGGGGGAAATTACGGGGACATGAGAAGGGAAAGGGGTCCCTCACCCTGGAGTGTGATTGAAGAAGCATCTTGTGGGCTAAGAATCAAGAGTTTCAGAATAGTTCATAACATTTGCTGTGAAACTTGCTCACAAGAATTAGTATGCTTTTCTGTTAAAACAGCAGTGGTTCCGGCTTCAGGCATGGCTATGCATGACCTTGGGTAAGAAATGCTTCTCACAAGCATTTTCTGGGAAACTCAAACAAGATGATCAGCTATGGCAGTGGAGATCTTCTGCCTTCCTGAATCCCCATGATCTGGCGTTTTACCTTACCATCTGCAACCGTGTCAGGGCCCCCCCAGAAACCACCCTGTGATATGATTTAGGTTCCCTATCCACTTTTTGAAGACAGTATCTTCAAACTTTACCCCAATCCTATGCATTACTATTGTCACCACTGATAAGAATTCCGAGATATAACTATAAGAAAAGTCCATACCCCCATCTCAAAGTTGTCTCTTGTAGTTCTTCTTTATACTTAATTGTACCTATCCACTCACAAATCTTGATAGTGGATATCCCAACAAAGATTTACTGAGCACCACTTGCGGCAGGGACAGAAGCATATTCCCGATCAGATTATTGTCATAATCAGCTTCCTGTCATTGTGGGAAAAGACCATAACCAAAGGCACCTTGGGGAGGAAAAGATTTATTTGCTTTATATTTCTCTGTCATAATCTACAGTTAAGGTAATTTGGGGCAAGAACCTAGATGCAAGAACTGAAGCAGAGACCATGGAGGAATACTGGTTATTGGCTTATTCTCCATGGCCTTCTCAGCTTGCTTTTTATATAAGCCAGAACACCAGCCCAGAGTGGGCTGTTCCATTCCGCATCCATCATTAATCAAGAAAATGCCTCTACAGACACGCCTTCAGGCCAATCTGATGGGGGCATCTCCCCAGTTAATGTTGCTTCTTCTTAAAAGATTCCAATTTGTGTCAAGTTGACAAAAGCTAACTCGTACAATTGCGGAGGTTGTCACCTGAGTAGACAGGTAATAACTGTTCATGCAGTTCATCACTGAGACAGTAATTGAACCCATGAAACCCAGTGCAAGTTACTTTATAACCAGGACATGTGATCAAGGAATACGAACCGATGCCCGAAGGATTGTTCACCTGGAAGAGATGTAAGACCTACCTTAGTAAAGCTTGGCTCTGGCTGCCTCCAGCTGATGTGAAGAAGGCGTAGGATGATCAGCAGAGCCCCTGACAGTTTTATTCTTAGCAATCACTGCCCTGCTGGTGCCATAATCCAGCAGAATGTACAGGAGCCGCCCTGGAGAAGGTGAGGCAGGGAACGGTGAGGTATTTAAATAATTCTGTCTTTCGCTACTTTTTGTAACAGCTTGTGGCTGAGGTGCTGGTGCTACCCCATTTTATCGAGAAAACTAGCGCGCAAATAGTTCATGAGCCATTCATGATCATACACCTTACATCACTTTGTAAGTGGCGTTCAGTCTCCAGCATTCATTTGCAACCACCATAGATCTTGCTAAACGGTACTTGAATATTCTTTTCTTCAGGATGCCTGAGTTGCTATCTGCTTTTCCTGCGATATATTCATTCCTTGTTTGGGCACCCAATTCCATTTGAGAGGTTAAATATTTGTTGCACAGGCTAATTCAAAAGAGCACTTTCCATGGAAATTCTTTCTTCCTGGTTATTTCCTATACTCTTCCTAATCTCAAAAATGATTGTGTCTTCAGATTATATGCATTGGCTTGTACTGAAGAATTAGCTTTGGAATTTCTTCATATGAAATTCCTTCTATCGCAATGAGTCATAGAACAGGGCTCAGCAGTGGATTCTGGTGCCTTCATCTGAAAACATCTAATGTTGAGAGTAGATATAACTCATCAATCTTGGGCATTGGGGGCTGGCTGTAGAAAATTGTTAATTTACAGGGTCACTTCACTATGGGAGCCTGCACAAAAATGTCAGTTCAGAAGTTCTGGCCCTATTGCTGAATTACTGTCTTAAACGTATGTCCTATTACTTTGGATATAACAGAATGGGAGCTGGTGTGAGCCTGGTCAGGTCAGGTGTTTATAGGAACAGATGGTCTTCCAGGAGTCTGCAATATTCCCAGTGGGAGAAAAGAGTGTTAGATGGCCAGGGAAGAAGTAAGGCGAACAGAGGGGAATCCTCGGTGTCAAGAAGACAACCCACCTCCCCTCCCCCCACTGCTGCGGGCCCTTTGTCTCCTGAGTCCTGGGAAGACCAGCTAGCCCTGTTGCCCTGCTGAGCAGTTCTTCCCAGAGAGGTGAGTGGATGCTAGCCTGGGCAGCCTGCCTGCCTGTCTGGGAAGGGAGCACAGCCCTCTCCCCCTCAGCTTCTGCGGCAGGGTCTTCGGTGTTCCAAGGGACCCCTCCCCTCCCTCCACTGCTGTGGGCCCTTTGTCTCCTGAGTCCTGAGAAGACCAGCTAGCCCTGTTGCCCTGCTGAGCAGTTCTTCCCAGATAGGTGAGTGGGTGCTAGCCTGGGCAGCCTGCCTGCCTGTCTGGGAAGGGAGCACAGCCCTCCCCCCCTCAGCTTCTGCGGCAGGGTCTTCGGTGTTCCAAGGGACCCCTCCCCTCCCCCCACTGCTGCGGGCCCTTTGTCTCCTGAGTCCTGGGAAGACCAGCTAGCCCTGTTGCCCTGCTGAGCAGTTCTTCCCAGAGAGGTGAGTGGGTGCTCACCACTGCCCAGGAAGAGAGCACAGCCCCCCCCCCCAGCATCTGCAGCAGGGTCTTTGGTGTTCCAAGGGACCCCTCCCCTCCCCCCACTGCTGCGGACCCTTTGTCTCCTGAGTCCTGGGAAGACCAGCTAGCCCTGTTGCCCTGCTGAGCAGTTCTTCCCAGAGAGGGCTGAGGAGCTCTATCCAGAGAGTGCTGTGAAGTCCTACCCAGAGAGTGCTGAGGAGTTCTATCCAGAAAGTGCTGAGGAGTTTCATCCAGAGTGGAAGAAATGGGCAGGCGCCAATGCAAGAATTCCTCCAACAACCTGAAAGGCAACATGACACCGCCAGAATCCAGGGAGCTCGAAACTAGAAGAATTGAACACCCTACGCCAGAAGAAATAGAAGAAATTGACTCTAAGCGCTTCTTTATGAAAATAATAGAGGAAATTAAACAGGAGGTGAAAATCTGCCGTAAAGAAATGGAAGATAAGTATAACAAAAAAATTGAGGAAATGAGTAAAGAAATGGAAGAGAAATATACCAAAAAGTTTGAAGAAATGAGTAAATCCGTAAATGAAATTCTGGGAAACCAAGAAAAAACAATCAAACAGGTAATAGAAACAGTTCAAGATTTGAAAACTGAAATGGAGTCAATGAAGAAATCACAAACCGAGGGCCGGCTGGCTATGAAAAATCTGGGTAAACGAACAGAGACTTCAGAAACAAGCTTAACCAATAGAATACAAGAGATAGAAGAAAGAATCTCAGACTCTGAGGACACCATAGAGAAATTAAACACTCTGTCCAAAGAAAACAGCAAATCCAACAAATTCTCATCACAAAACATTCAGGAACTGTGGGACACAATAAAAAAACCAAATCTAAGAATAATAGGAGTAGAAGAAGGAGAAGAATTGCATTTCAAAGGTCCAGAAAATATACTCAACAAAATTATAGAAGAAAACTTTCCCATCCTAAAGAACGATATTCCTATGAAGGTTCAAGAAGCATACAGAACACCGAATAGACTGGATCAGAAAAAAACATCCCCTCGTCATATAGTAATCAAAACACAAAGCATTCAGACTAAAGAAAGGATATTGAAAGCTGCAAAGGAAAAAGGTCAAGTAACTTATAAAGGTAAACCTATCAGACTTACACCAGACTTCTCTATGGAAACCATGAAAGCCAGAAGGTCCTGGATAGAGGTACTGCAGAAACTAAGAGACAATGGATGCAAACCCAGACTACTTTACCCAGCCAAGCTATTGTTCACTATCAACGGAGAAAACAAAATATTCCAGGATAAAAACAAATTTAAACAATACGTAGCTACTAATCCAGCCTTACAGAGAATACTAGAAGGAAAATCACAACCCAAGGAATCCAACATTCCCAACACTGCCTACATTAACTCAGACATTTAGCGACCCTCCACAAGCACAACTCAAAGAAGGAAAACACATACACGCTACTACCCAAAAAAATGACCGGAGTCATCGATCACTGGTCATTAATATCACTTAATATCAATGGTCTCAACTCACCTATAAAGAGGCACAGACTTAGAGATTGGATACGAAAACAGGATCCAACATTCTGCTGTCTACAAGAAACACACCTCGACCACAAAGACAGACACCTACTCAGAGTAAAGGGTTGGGAAAAGGTTTTCCAAGCAAATGGACCTAAGAAACAAGCGGGTGTGGCCATTCTAATATCTAACAAAATCGACTTCAAACTAAAATCAATCAGAAGAGATGGAGATGGACATTTCATACTCATAACAGGAACAATTCATCAGGAAGAAGTCTCAATCTTGAATATCTATGCCCCTAATATAAAGGCACCCACATATGTAAAAGAAACTCTTCTAGAACTCAAGGCAGTCATCAAACCACACACACTAATAGTAGGAGACTTCAACACTCCTCTCTCACCAATGGACAGGTCAATCAGACAGAAACCTAACAGAGAAATAAGAGATTTACTGGAGGTACTGAATCAAATGGACTTAACAGACATCTATAGAACACTCCACCCAAATAGGAAAGAGTATACCTTCTTCTCTGCAGCTCATGGAACCTTCTCGAAAATTGACCACATACTTGGTAACAAAGCAAACTTCCACAGATACAAAAAAATATTAGTGACCACCTGTGTCTTGTCAGATCACCATGGATTAAAATTAGAATTCAACAACAATGGTACCCCCATGAAGCCAACAAACTCATGGAAGTTGAACAGTCAACTACTAAATCACCCCTGGGTCAAGGAAGAAATAAAGAAAGAAATTAAAGTCTTCCTTGAATATAATGAAAACAAAGACACAACGTATTCAAACCTATGGGACACAATGAAAGCAGTGCTAAGAGGAAAGTTCATAGCACTAAGTGCCCACCTAAAGAAAACAGAGAAAGCACACATTGGAGACTTAACAACACACTTGAAAGCTCTAGAAAAAAAAGAAGCTGATTTACCCAGGAGGAGTAGAAGACTGGAAATAATCAAACTGAGGGCTGAAATCAACAAAATAGAAACACAGAAAACAATTCAAAGAATCAATGAAGCAAAAAGCTGGTTCTTGGAGAAAATTAACAAGATTGACAAACCCCTATCCAAACTAATCAAACGGCAGAGAGAGAACTTGCAAATTAATAAGATCAGAAATGAAAAGGGGGACATAACCACAGACACAGAGGAAATACAGAGAATCATTAGATCTTACTATGAAAGTTTATATGCCACAAAGTTGGAAAATGTAAAAGAAATGGACATTTTTTTAGATAAGTACCATATACCAAAGTTGAACCAAGACCAGGTGAACAATCTAAATAGACCTGTTAGTCGTGAAGAACTAGAAGCTGTTATCAAAAATCTCCCTACCAAAAAAAGCCCAGGACCAGATGGTTTCAATGCAGAATTCTACCAGAACTTCCAGGAAGAGCTAATACCTATACTCCTTAATGTATTCCACAATATAGAAAAAGAAAAGTCACTGCCAAACTCCTTTTATGAAGCTACAGTCACCCTAATACCAAAACCACACAAAGACACAACCAAGAAAGAGAATTACAGGCCAATCTCACTCATGAACATCGATGCGAAAATTCTCAATAAAATACTGGCAAACCGAATCCAAGAACACATTAGAAAAATCATCCATTATGATCAAGTAGGCTTCATCCCAGAGATGCAGGGATGGTTCAACATACACAAATCTATCAATGTAATCCATCATATAAATAAACGGAAAGAAAAAAATCATATGATCATTTCATTGGATGCTGAAAAAGCGTTTGACAAAATTCAACACCCTTTTATGATAAAGGTGTTGGAGAGACTGGGGATACAAGGATCATACCTAAATATAATAAAAGCAATATACAGCAAGCCGACAGCTAACATCAAATTGAATGGAGAGAAACTCAAAGCCTTTCCACTAAAATCAGGAACACGACAAGGCTGTCCACTCTCTCCATACCTCTTCATTATAGTGCTTGAAGTTCTAGCAATAGCAATAAGACAACATAAGGGGATCAAGGGGATTCGAATTGGAAAGGATGAAGTGAAACTTTCGTTATTTGCAGACGATATGATAGTGTACATAAGCGACCCCAAAAACTCTACCAAAGAACTCCTACAGTTGATAAACACCTTTAGTAACGTGGCAGGATACAAGATCAACTCCAAAAAATCAGTGGCACTCCTATACACAAAGGATAAAGAAACGGAGAGGGAAATCAGAGAAACATGACCTTTCACGATAGCCACAAACACCATAAAATATCTTGGGGTTACTCTAACCAAGGATGTGAAAGACCTATTTGACAAGAACTTTAAGCCTTTGAAAAGAGAAATTGAGGAGGATACCAGAAAATGGAAAGACCTCCCCTGCTCTTGGATTGGGAGAATCAACATAGTAAAAATGGCAATTCTACCAAAAGCAATCTACAGATTCAATGCAATCCCCATCAAAATCCCATCAAACTTCTTCACAGACCTTGAGAGAACAATAATTAAGTTTATATGGAAAAACAAAAAACCCAGGATAGCCAAAACAATCTTATACAATAAAGGAACTTCTGGAGGCATTACTATCCCTGACTTCAAACTCTATTACAGAGCTACAGTATTGAAAACAGCTTGGTATTGGCATAAGAACAGAGAAGTCGACCTATGGAATCGAATAGAAGACCCAGATACTAACCCTCAAACCTACGAACACCTAATTTTTGACAAGGGAGCTAAAGGTATACAATGGAAGAAGGAAAGCGTCTTTAACAAATGGTGCTGGCATAACTGGATGTCAACCTGTAGAAGAATGAAAATAGATCCATATCTATCACCTTGCACAAAACTCAAGTCCAAATGGATTAAAGACATCAACATCAATCTGTCCACTTTGATCCTGATAGAAGAGAAAGTGGGAAGTAGTCTACAAGATATAGGCACAGGAGGCCACTTCCTAAGTAGGACCCCAGCAGCACAGACAATAAGAGAAACAATGAATAAATGGGACCTGCTGAAACTGAGAAGCTTCTGTAAAGCAAAGGACACTGTCAGTAAGACAAAAAGGCTGCCTTCTGACTGGGAGAAGATCTTCACCAACCCCTCATCAGACAAAGGTCTGATCTCCAGAATATACAAAGAACTCAAGAAACTAGACACTAAAACTCTAATTAACCCAATTAAAAAATGGGGTACTGATCTGAACAGAGAATTCACAACAGATGAACTTCGAATGGCCAGAAGACACTTAAGGTCATGCTCAACCTCCTTAGCGATCAGGGAAATGCAAATCAAAACCACTTTGAGATACCATCTTACACCTGTCAGAATAGCTAAAGTTAAAAACACCAATGATAACCTATGCTGGAGGGGATGTGGAATGAGGGGAACACTCATCCATTGTTGGTGGGATTGCAAACTTGTGCAGCCACTTTGGAAATCAGTGTGGAGGTTTCTCAGGAAACTGGGAGTCAACCTCCCTCAGGACCCAGCAATTCCTCTCTTGGGAATATACCCTAGAGATGCCCAAACATACTACAAAAGCGTTTGTTCAACTATGTTCATAGCAGCACTATTTGTAATAGCCAGAACCTGGAAACAGCCTAGGTGCCCCTCAATAGAAGAATGGTTAAAAAAGGTGTGGAACATATACACATTAGAGTTTTACTCAGCGGTAAAAAATAATGACATCTTGAATTTTGCATGCAAATGGATGGACATAGAAAACGCTTTACTGAGTGAGGTAAGCCAGACCCAAAAAGAGGAACACGGTATGTATTCACTCATAAGTGGATTCTAACCATAATTAAAGGTCTTTGAGCCTATTATTCGTGATCCTAGAGAAGCTAAATAAGAAGACGAACCTGATGAAGATTATTTACCTATCCGCCAGGAGGTAGGAAATAGTCAAGAGTCCCAGGTAACCTTGGGTGCATGGGGGGGGGTGGGTGGGAGGGTTGATGGAAGGGGAGAGAGTTAGAGAGAAGGGAGTAGGGGAGGAATGGAGAAAGCTCGGTTGACCGGGATGGGGGGAAGGGAGGAAGGATGAATGTGGGATCAGGGAAGAATATATTTCAACTAAGGGAGTCATATTAGAGTTTACAGGAAACTTGATTATATATGGGATCCCAGGTCCAAGGAGAGATCCCCAGATTGTTCTCTGGACAGAGGAGGGGGTGCCTGAACCGGCCTTGGCCCGTGACCATACTGATGAATATTTTGCTTATCACCATAGATCCCTCATCTGGCGTTGGATGACGATACAGATGGAGGCCCGCGTTGGAGCACCGAACTGAGCCCCCCAAGATCCAAACGAGGAGCAAAAGGAGGAAGAAAATGACGAAGGACTGCGAGGGATACTATCACCCACTGATACAAGGGGTCGGATCTAATGAGAGTTTACCAAGGCCAGATGGACCGTGACTGAACGAGCATGTGATCCAACCAGATTCTCTGAATGTGGCCGGATTTTCTGAATGTGACTGGCCTGCAGTCTTTCCGAGAAGCCATTGACAATGACACTGGGACTGGTTTCCTCTGCATATACTGGATTTTTGGGATCCAGTCTGTTTGGATGCTCACCTTCCTGGACCTGGAGTGAGGGGGGAGGAACTTGGACTTCCCACAGGGCAGGAGACCCTGACTTCCCTAGGGGACAAAGAGGGAGGAGGAGAGGGAGGGGGGGAGTGGGAGGGCGTTGGGAGGAGGGGCGTAAATGGAAACTTTTTAAAATTTAATAAAATTACAAAAAAAAAAAGAAGACAACCCACAAGTAAGGTTCATTTGCTATGAAGAGGGTTAGAGGCAGGAAGATTCTTTAGCCTTGGGAAGAAAATCCCAAAGAAATGAGTGCTGCAGACAGGTTTCAGAATAGCCTGGAACATTGGAAGGATACACCCCAAGTTACTTGCAGTAGATACTGAAGCCTGGTTTATTAAATACAACGGGCTATTGAAGCAACTCATATGTTATATATGCCAGAAACAAGACAAAGATTTTGAGATTCAGAAGCCAAGGTATTTATTCTGATCAGAAAGGACTCTGAGTCTAAGTAAGGACCACTTTTACCCTTTTGAGAGCTGAAGTACACAGTAAAGGGTAAGTGAACAGAGAACCAGATAATTCTGAGTCATTGCCCCTTCCAACCCTATGGTCAAGGTAACCCTCAAGACACTCTGAAGTCAAGTGGTCCTTGCATTGAGCAGCTGTTCCGGGAGTAGCCATAATTCTCAGTGGCTCTCTCTTTCCTATTCAGTGACTATCTCTTCATCTCTGGCTCCTGCTACCTCTACCACTGTTATGACAACAGGTACACTAAAATCATGGGGCACTAAGAACCCACAACATTCAACAGTAGGAATACAGGTGATACTGGAGAAATTTCTTGGGGTCCAAGGAATATCTCTGAAGTCATTAGACAGGGAAGGACTACCTAACCCAGTCTATAGAAGCCCAAGACAACCAAAGTAAGTGAGGTAGAAGCATCTTAGATCATAGCTTCCTAAACCAGGTCGTTCCCATCTAGGAAAACAGTGAGTGACTCTCTTGTCCAGGGGTCGCCTCGTGTCCAGATTTCACTATTACTTATGACCTCGGTAGTTTCAGTTCAGACTCACAGTGTATTCCAAACAATACCCAGGTTTCTAGACACATGTCCAGATGGGCTGGTCTCTGCTGATATCTCTGTGGTCTCTGCCAGTCCCCTCTTCTCACTGTTCTGGAGATACCCAGCTCATCCTTAGTTCAGCGTTCCAGTAATTAGCTATTGGGATTATTAATTTAACCCCTCCTCTATAGAGAATCCTCTCCATAGCCCACCACATCATGCCCCATCCTGAAACTCTGTGTTTCTGCAGAACACTCTGCTGCTGAGATGTCTTATGTAAGGTTTAGCATTTGTCTCCCTCTACTCTCACATGAGCACCATAAGGGCAGAATTGGAACTTTGAGAACCACTATCCCTGGCACCATGTTTAGCACAGTAGGTACTTAGCTATTTGTTGAGTAAATATGTCTTAAATGGACTGCTCCCCTACTCTGGATGAATGTCTTATGCTAGGTTTCAGTGTACAAGTTCTGGCAATGGTCCTTCTATAGAACAAAAACATAGACCCTATCCGCCCAGCCATTTTAATAAAACTGGAATATATACTTATTAAGTCTCATACTGTACATATGTTAACTCCATGCTCTGCAATAAGAAAATTGTCATTGCCAAGATTACAGAAATGTGGTTTTGATTTATGGTAACGCAGGAAAAGTTTTAATAAGTTGTTAAATCTTGTTTGTTTCTGGAACTTCAGTGAATTTTCCCTTTCATGAAATTATTATTTAAAGTTCTAGTTAGCGAGTTAATGTCAATAACTTAAATGAATTTCTTTATACATAATTATCTCAGATTGGAAGGCAATAAAACAGTTGGAATTACTTTAAACAAATTATGAATTTCTTCCCCTTCATGTGCTCCACTGTTAACATTAAGGAAAGTTACTGCTGCAATTACATATTTAAAGTGGAAGTATTCGGTTTAAAGAAAGTTGCAGAGATACAAAAAGAATCCACACACTCCTTATTTGCACCTCAGAGTAACAAACACCACGAGGGCAGGTTTCCTTAGTCACGGATATTCAACCATGTCAGGCATCCCAGTCAGTGATTTTCAATCATGCTCTATGTATCTGGACTTTGTTTTCAAGAAATTAGTTTGGAAAGAAAACATCCCAAGGAGAAAAGCTGAACTTTAAGGAGATAAATAAATTAATGCATAATGCATTTTAAACTCATGAATAGCTAATGAATTTCTTAACCTGTAGAAGTAGTGAATAATTTTCTCCAGGAAATACGGGGTTTTCCTAATATCTTTGAAATATAATGGCAAATAGAGAAAAGGATTAGTGATCAAATTTTATAAAAAGGCAGCTTTTTGACTCCCTTAAATTATTCATATCTGAAATTTTAACTACTAGATAATTTAGTCAAATTGGACAATAACATTAAAATGATACAGGCAAGAGTTTCAATGCTTGATATGTCATTAGGCTGCAAACCGTGTTCTGGAAATAGCAAAAGTTAATGATGACAACCTCTGAGCAAATGCGGAGAGAAGGACTTTAAAAAAATGATTTTTCCTCTATGAAAAAGAGGAACAGATTAGACATACGTTATTTACTTTGAGGATAATGACACTGATCCTTTGATATTCAGAATCAGAATATATTAAAGCAAGCCATGAATATGAAACAAAGGAACAAATTAGATTTAAAATGGGGCTGCTCTTTGGACACCCAGCATGCAACATTCTTAATAGACACAAATTTCTCCTCTTAATAATCATACAAAACCCTAAGTCACCAGAAATATGACACCCTGAACACTCTAAGGTGAGTCAGGTGAGGTGTAGGGTCAAGCAACAGAAAAAGGAAAAGTAAATGGAGACCTCAGCATGATCCAGGATAATGAATGGTATTTGCTCATATTTAATCTAGAACCCAAACGAGCCTATTCCAGAATCAACCTATTCATATCATTTTGCATATAATTTATTGAGTCAAGTCTATGGCGAAGTTTTTTAGAGTATCTCTCAACATAAAATCTTGTAAGAATATAGCTGTCACCCAGCTAGACAGAATGGATCCTTGGAACACCCACTGGGATTCCCAAGACCTTAAACTGCTTAAGTTGCATGAAGATGCAGCTGCATGGAGTGGCTACTCATATTATCTCCATTTTCAGCAGAGGAAAACAAAGCACATAGTTTGGGAATGCTTTCAGGCACAGGCAACTGGTAGCCAGTCAAGCTACAGAGCCCAGATATCACTGCCGCTGTGATCATGAGACCCCTTGCTGTGGGATAATGTTCTTGGACACTGTAAAGATTTGTCACTCATGTTAGTTTAATAAAACGCAGATTGGTTGGTGCCCAGGCAGGAAGTATAGGAGGGGCAATCAGACTAAGAGAATTCTTGGAAGAGGAAAGGCAGAGAGTCAGTCACAAGCCAAATGCAGAGGAAGCAAGATGAGAATGTCTCACTGAGAAAAGGTACCAAGTCACGTAGCTAAACACAGACAAGATTATGAGCTAATTCAAGTTGTAAAAGCTAGTTAATAAGCTTGAGATAATAGGCCAAACTGTTTATAATTAGTATAATCCTCTGTGTGTTTATTTGGAACTAAATGGCTGCAGGACTGGGCAGGACAGAAACTTCTGTCTACATCTCCTCCTGGGATTCTTGGTTCCTGGCCATTGTTTATATATAACCAGTTTGGTTTCTTGTGAATCTGATATGGAACATTGATACCAAGTCTGAGAGATGAAAATTGTAGTAATGGTTTAGGTGAAAATTGTTTATACCTACCTACTTCCTGACATGACACTCACCCATCTTTACATGGCTCTTTTTCAAATAACTCATTTATAATTAAAGCTTACTACCTTTGTAATCACAATTAAAATATTCAAAGATGCTGGGCAGTGGTGGTGCATGCCTTTAATCCCAGCACTAGGGAGGCAGAGGCAATCAGATCTCTGTGAGTTTGAGGCCAATCTGGTCTTCAAAGTTAGTTCCAGGACAGGCTCCAAAGCTACGGAGAAACCCTGTCTCAAAAAACAAAACAAAACAAAATGTTCAAAGACAAAAAATTGAGTAGATAGGGATAGAGACATGTACTTGGAAGGAGTGGGGGAAGAATGAATGTGATCTAAGCACATTGCTAGACTTTCTCAGAGGAACAATAAATGAGAAAAAAAACAAGATGATTATTTTTTTCACCCGCATGAATTTATATTCACAACTTACAGACCAGGGTATATGACTGGTTGGGTGTGTCTTCCATACAGACTTAGAACCTTGGGGATTCAATATTTCAGCCTGAATTCCTGTATCAGCAAACTAACTTGCAATTGCTCCCATGGTAGTGCCCCCCGCTTGTTGGCATCATACGTGGTGCTTGTAATTATTCAGCCAAAGATAAGGCCGCACTTTCAGGTTCTAAAGGCAGGTACATGTGGACCAGCCCTCAGGCACAACGGACCCTGTGACCCATGTTCCCGAATGCGTGGTTACATCCACATATGACTTGGCTAAAACCCTTGTGGGCATGCGTGAGTTGCCCAACTGGGTCATCACTGTATAACATAATCAAGCCAAGCACCCGTGCACATACGCTAGGCAGCTTTTAAAAGCTGTATGCGCCATCTTCCTCTCTCTCTGCGCACCAATCCCCAGGCCTGTATGCACCTCCTCTAATAAACTCCTAAGCAGGTTTGTTTGTGTTCCGTGTTTCTTTCTCACTCGCATCAGGTAATTTCAGTGTTACTCACATCCAAGTATACCCTAAGAACATGAGCCCCCTTTGGGGTATGTTTCAATGGTGTTTAAGCTGTATGTAAGTATAATATTTGAAATGCCCTTCAGTTTTATTGAATCAATGCAACTCAGACTCTTCCAAGTTAAGCACACCTTCTAATATAGCAAAAAATGAATCACCTAATGTGCACCATTCAGTAGACATTTTAAAATATTAACTCAATTGTTCTTCCAAGGGGAACAAAAGAAGCTCTTCTGAGGTCATGCAGGAAAGAGAACTCCTGCAAGCCTCTCCCAGGCATCTCTGCTTTCACCGCTTCAGCAGCCAAACCCCACTCAGTCTGATTTTAGGCATTTATGTAATTCTAGGAGAACACACAACATATTAGCTTTAGCCCTGACATTGATAAATCACCTGGGCTCTGTGGAATGCAAAAGGATATTGTAAGGAGAAATGCAATACTGTCTGTGATAACACATTGAGGCCTCCAGAGAAAGGCATCTATTTAAATGTGGCAAAAGCCAAGGCTTGAAAAAAAAAAAATCTCAGGATCCCCAGGCTCTTTGTGCAGCGCCACCAAGTGGCCAGTAGTGATAGACAGTGGTTTGTATATCAGTGTCTGAAGAAGGTTCTCCTGCAGACCAAGGTAGTCTGTTGGCCATACAGTCTGTAGGTGGTCATCATGCCTATCCTACTCTAAAGCATAGCAACCATACCTAGCTTCTTGTTCTAACACTAATGCCCTGCTAAAAGCATCCTTACTAGAGTGTATTTTTCATCTGATCATGTTGAAGACAAAGGTTTGCTTACCAGTTTATATGTACATCAGCCTGTAGCCAAACCAATCTTTTTATGCTCAAGAGTTCTCTGATGTAGGTGGGCCTTCTGTCTGTGTTATTTTCTTTCTTTCTTTTTTTAATTTACTTATTTATTTATTTATAAAAATTTCCACTTCCTCCCCTCCTCCCAATACCCTGCCATACCCCTCACTCCCTCTCCTCCTCCCTCTCCAGCCCTAAGAGCAGTCAGGGTTTCCTGCCCTGTGGGAAGTTCAAGTTCCTCCCTCCTCCCTCCAGGTCTAGGAAGGTGAGCATCCAAACAGACTAGGATCTCAAAAAGCCAGTACATGCAGACGAAACAAGACCCAGTGCCATTGTCAATGGCTTCTCAGTCAGCCCCCATGTCAGCCACATTCAGAGAATCCAGTTTGATCACATGATCGTTCAGTCCCAGTCCAGCTGGCCTTGGTGAGCTCTCATTAGATCAGTCCCCTTGTATCAGTGGGTGAACGCACCCCTCGTGGTCCTGACTTCGTTTTTCATGTTCTCCCTCCTTCTGCTTCTCATTTGGACCTTGGGAGCTCAGTTCAGGGCTCCAATGTGGGTCTCCGTCTCTATCTCCATCCATCGTCGGATGAAGGTTCCCTCTGATCCTGCCTTCCTTGCTCACGTTCTCCCTCCTTCTGCTTCTCATTTGGACCTAGGGAGTTAAGTCCAGTGAGTGTTCCAATGTGTGTCTCTGTCTCTATCTCCATCCATCGCCAGATGAAGGTTCTCCACCTCAGTCCCAAACGGTAACAATGCCTCCAGGAATCTCAGAGTGAGACTGTCTGTGTTATTTTCATTGGTTAATAAAGAGACTGCCTTGGACCTTTGATAGGACAGAAAATTAGGTAGGCAGAGCAAACAGAACAGAATGCTGGGAAGAAGGGAAGTGAGGCAGACGCCATGGAGCCAGCCACCAGGTCAGACATGCTGAATCTTTCCCGGTAAGCCACCACCTCGTGGTGCTACACAGATTATTAGAAATGGGTTAATCAAGATGTGAGAGTTAGCCAGTAACTAACTCTCTAGAGATAATGGTCCAGGCAGTGTTTAAAAGAATACAGTTTCCATGTAATTATTTCAGGTAAAGCTAGCTGGGTGGGTGGTGGGAAGCGGCCTGCCACTCCTTCTACAGTTCTCCATACCTTAACAAAATTCTGGGGCAAATGTATTATGGACCCAGAGAGCAGTTGAAGCTCTACCTAATGTATGACCTTGACATTTCCTAAAACCCTAGATAGTCATCTTGGTGGGTAAATAAAAGTATCCAGTAACTAAGGATGCTTAGGAAGTAGACATAAAACGGGGGTCAGGAAGTGGTTCTGTGAATAAAGAACTTGAAGCCAGCTTTAGCTTCTGCACGCAGGTGCAGGTATGGGCCAACACAACAAAGAGCAACTGGTGTGTTTCAGTCCTAACAGAGTCACTGAAAGCACAAAGATGAGCTCAGCTCTGTTCAGGGTGGCATGGGGGAGAAAAAATGTTGTAGCTGGGTCTGTTGTCCACACACAAGGTAGGCCTCATGCTCAGGACTGGTTAACCAACTTCCAACTCTGTGGGGTTTGTGTGTGTGCACTTTGTTTTGGGTTGGGTTGGGTATTTTGTTGCTGTTTTGTTTTACTTTATCCTTTTTTTTTTTAAAGAAAGAATGTGAAGTTGGGTGGGTGGAGCATGGAGAATCTGGGGAACCTGGGGAAGGAAGGGGAAAGAATATAATGAAAATATATTGTATGAAAATTCAAACTATGTTTTGAAACTATATTCAAACTATATTTTCATATAAAAGTGAAAAATAAGTAATAACTACTTTTAAAGAGAAGACTACTGACTACTTATAAAATAATGCAAAAATATATCTTAGGCTATGGTTTAGATTTAGTTTATATGCCATCTGTCTCCTAAAAGTTCTTGTGCCAGATTCTCAGTATTTAGTGGAGGTCACTGAGGTCAGCCCTTCAGAAGGCATTACGGTAGCTCTTCTGCAGACTACATTAGCTCTGGAGGTCACTGAGGATGGTCCCTCAAAAGGCATTACATTAGTTCCAGAGACTAAACTAGGTTTTATGAGTGGGTTGTTTTGAAGGCATGCACTCGACCGCTTCTCCACTTTGACTTCAGGCTCACCCCATAATCTCTTTGTGTATGAATTCTGCTTTGACATCCGCCATGCGTTCCTCATCAGACTCACAAGAAGCTGGGGCCCTGCTCTGGAGCTTCTAGGACTGTAAACGAACTCAATTTTTCTTTACTAAGTAATGAGTTTCGGATATTTCATTGTTATAGCAACAAAAAACTAATGCACCATGTGTATGCCCCCATATTAATGTACACATATTTATATAATAGAAATGCATTTATAATGTAAATTGTCTGTGGACACTTATGAGCCCCAAATGTTCTGCTAACTCTAGATCTTAGGTTCAGGACATGCATAATCATGCCCAACCCCACTTACTGTGGGAAAAATGTCATCTTCCAAGTGTCAGACAGACATTTCTCTCTCTAACATTGCTATTTATCAGAGCTAGAAACAATCTTATCAGGATTTTTTTCTTAAGATACTATTCATTATATTTGAAAATAGTTATGATCTACTCTAAAACTGAGTTAATGATGAATTTTCCTTAGCAGAGTCCTCTGTTTAGCGATTTAGTAGCAGAATGTTTACTCTGAGAAAATGTCTGCTTCTCAGGGATTATTAATCATACTTTATTGGGAGGTAATTAGTTACATAGTTTACTTTTCCACCCATTTTAGAAAATTTAAATGCAGAGATACTAATTTTTGCTATGAAAATCTACCCAGCAATTACCATATTTACTTTTCATTTTAGGGGGAATAATCTGTTTTAATTAAGCCTAACTGAAGAACTTTTATCAGTTGTAATTATCTCTTTCGATAAATATGTCTCCACTAATTACATTTAACCATGGGATTTATAGCTCTTAAGTCATTTAGTAGGAAACATAATAAATCTCTAGTAATACAGGCGAAATTGCAATAAATTAATTCATATCATTAACATAATAAACAAATTAGGGTAATTTTGTTTAATTAGTTTGGGTGGTTAACTCAAAATCCCATATAAGTTTCATGATAATCTTGATTTTTCACCATTATTTATAGTCTGACAATTATTTTTGACACATCTACTTTAATATTTAAGTATGAAACAGATCCTTCTCTTAAACATTAGTTCTTTGACAAATGATTTCCAGAGAGGAAATGGGATTTACTGTTGTTTGGTTTTTGAGCTTCACGTTATTTTACTATCAAAATATTTTTACAAACAAAAGTATGTTATAATACTTCAAATAAGCTAATCTTCTTTTTCTGAACCAGTTAATGTATTGTAGTTGTTACTGCTCTAGTTGGAGGCACGAACCTGGGAGGATGGGGCCTAAAACTGAGGCAGACTGAAGTCTCATGCAATAGGCATTGTGATCCAGGGCATCAGACGATTTGTATTCTGAGGGTTAGGCAAAGTTATAGAGCAAAGTTCACTTGGGTTCAAGCTGTACACAGACCCAAAGGCAAGGTCACATGAGCTCTGTGTGCAGTCTGAAGGTCAACTCCCACTTGAAAACGTCATTCTGAATAGTAATGGTAAGATGATGGGCATTCTGAAGCATGCCCACCCAGGAGGGACACAGAAGCATATGCCATGAACAACCCATGTTAAAGAGAAACAGAGATGGCAAGGCTTCTGCCTTTTGTCCTTAGTGTCTCACAAGTTCTCAAAAATTTTCCTCACACAGCTTCATTTACAGATCGTGTTCCCACACCAGTAAAAACTACTTTGTGCATATGTGTGTGAGTGTGTGTCTATACATGTCTGTCTCTGTCTGTGTATGTGTGTGTGATCATCCGTTTTCAGAACATATCAGGAATGTGAGCCTGCACTAGAAGAAGGGAAGGTATGCAGCAACAGGAAGAGAATATTAAACATAGGTCATTTGCAGTAATCTAAAATTAGAAAAGGAAATATGTCTTTCACAGTGAGAGGAAGCCTTATGGAAATTTGCTATCCCAAGAGATGACACAGCCTGAAACTGTTATTGCCTTCAAAGATGGTCCAGCTAAATGCAAAGACTACATTTGGCTGGGCTATTAGAGAGGCAATATGCCATGTCCTCTTACGTGTCTGCCAAGCATCTCTCTTCCTCTCCCACTTCTTTTCACGCCCTACAGCTTCCAGGAAGTATCAAGATCTAGCCCCAGCAGGCCCTGTTCTAAGTTGTGTGAGCGTGGTCTCTTGGACAACATTTGATAGCATCTTCATTGATTTATCCAGGTGGCACTTCTAGACATGACGTCTCAGTGCAAAAGTTGCCAGCTCTGGCTCGAGCTGGTTAAAGTGGCATGCCCTGCCTGTTCTTGGCTCCCTCTTCCCCATGCTCTTCATCCATGTGGAGAACTTCAGGGTGCACGGCTGTGGTTTGTGCTCCTACTTAGCCCTCCTAACTTATAAGCCTCTCTAGTTTGGGCATCTCCTACAACTTCAGGTGAGGCACAGACCCTCTGCCTTCTTACACCCACCCAAGACCAGTGAATTCCTGTGCATACATCAGTCTCCCTGACTCCACTTAGGGAGCTCCAGTTAGCCAGTGTTTTAGTCATTGTGGTGAACAACAGGTTTTCAAAACATCCTGAATCAATCGTCAATGTAGGATGGAGAGCTGAGTGATCCTCTACCTTAATGCTGACTGGTTTTGGGTGCTCAGTAGCAAGTTTATTTCACACTTTTATTTATCCATTCAAATGAATGAGACCACTTATTAGTAGGTGCTCCTTTTTGCCCCTTTCCTCTTAAATTGCATTATAGATTCTCAACAATAATTTTTATTTTCTCTACACTCAGGATGATGCTGTAGTTCATAGGGTCCATCTAAAATACCTAGCTTTAATGAGCTCTTCAGACAGTCCAATCTCTTCCTCCCACATCCTCAGCCAAGTTTTCCCTCACTCCTCATAAAGGACATGCTCTTAGGATTTCTGACTGCTCTAACTCTATGCAGCTTCCAAATCACACGTAATGAAGAGGCAGGAGTAATTCTCTGTAGCAGGTAGGGGGAAAGGCCCACTGTGCAGACGACAGGTTTATAACATAAACATGAGAACAAAGAAAGATTTTTATAATTAAGAGCCAGCAAGATACCAGCAAGGTTGGTGATTAGCAGAGCCAAAGTTAGTGTCCAGCAGGCAAGCCGAGGTCGCCGTCTAACAAACAAGCGAAAGAAGAATGGGAGGGCCTCAATGCATGGCCATGACCCCAGTAGTCTGTGAACTACGGGATTATTGCTGCAGATGGACCAGAGGAACATACTCAGAGCCTGTGAGGATGCAGTTGGCTTGCCCTGTCAAATGCCCAAAAGATAAACCAATATCAAAGGAAATTGTCACAGTGTTTGTTGCATTGCTGTCATCGTATAGAGAGGCCCTGGAGAGTAGTTCCACAACTTTCCATCTCTCAGGACTCTCTCCCCCTCTCCGGTTTGCTTCATTTCTCTCCTTCTCTGGAAAATTCTGTTTACACCTCAGTCACACTTCCTCTGTCCACATTTTCATCCTGCATCATAAAGAACTCAGGAACCCCTGTCACAGGTTGACTTTGGTATCTCTGGACTATCTGGCACCTGAGTCCCTGTGTCAAGGCAATCTAGGTCAGGAGAGAACCCTCACTCTCCAAGATCTGAACCAATGGGAACATCTTTCTCCCTCACAAAGTCTACATGAAAGCAGGGAACACACCATCCTGGTCTCTGTGTGTCCTCAAGACCCAAAATGTTTTCTCGCCACTGTGTGACTTTTCCTGGGAGACAAGAACAGACATGTATTTAACCGATGCTCCACTGGTGACAGGCAAACAGAATTATTCTACCCTAGCCTTGCTGAAAAATCAGTGTTTTTATTGGAGTTACTTTCAGGAGCACTGGTGAGTCAAAGAAAACTGCGTCCCTTTCTCTCCCAAGTGGGGAGAAACCTTGTGAGTCTTTCGGGGGATTCCTGACCTTGTACGTGCTTCTCTTCCTAGGTCTTGTATGGTTTGCTTTCTTCCTTGGTCTTATGAATCTTCAGTTCTTCTAGTCAGAGGAAGGAGCCACACAACACTCATACTGTAAGGACTCATGAACAGCATTCAAATGAAGAGAAGAGTGAACCTACATTCTTATATCTCATCAAGGGGGCAGCATGCATCAGGTGCTTTGATGTGCAAACTGTTTCCACTTTTCCCTTCAAACCCGTAACATGGAAAGTACTTTTATTTTATACATAGAGAATTTACATGAACACCGCAACTCAATACTGTAGTTTTACAAATGACAAAAATAAAAGAAGAATGAACATGTAAATATTACAGATATGTGTAATGTATTTAGATCATTTCCTTCTACCCTCCCCTTCCACCTACTCTCACCTATAATTCCTGCTGCTCTCTCTCAACTTCATGGCATCTTTTCTTTAGTTATTACTGCTATGTATATACATGTGAATACATATATAAATACATCTTGCTGAATAATGTAGTGTTGCTTGCTTAAGTAGGTCTGTTTTTAGGCCTCACCACTGATATTGGATAACCAGCTATGGCACTTCTCCCTGAGGAAAACTGATTCTCCCCCTCTCAGCATAACTGCCAGTAGCTCTTCATATTTTCTACCCCACTAGCCACAGCAGGAAAACCAGAAACTAAGACCAACAGACTCCAACAGTTTGACAGACTTTCCCAGCAGTATGATATTGTATACGAGAATAAAGAGAGGACAGTCAGATCTCAATCTCACACCAAAAACTTAATCTGTAGCCGATCATATGCATAAGCATGCAAGTTAAAACAACATAACAATTAGAAAAGTAGATCATCTTTGTAACTCTGAGTTTACAAAATATTTTCCAGAGAAGAATAGAAAGAATCATTTATAAAAGAATTTGATAACTTGGTCTTTGTTTAAACCAGGAGCTTCCAAGCAGGAAAACAGCATAAGAAAAATGAAGACACAAGGCACAGACCAGAAAAAACAAAATGTCTGTAGTGCATATACTTGGCTAAAGAATTGTATACATGACATACAAACAAGTCTTGCATTTATTAAAAAGGTAAATACTCCACTGTGATCAAGTTGACTCCCAAGTTGATAGGATGTATAATCACTGTGTAAACAAACTGCTGGGTCAGTCTTAAGGTTGTCTCAAGAACTGAGGAAGAAGGCTGCTCACAAATGGGAGTGGCAAACTCCATGGGCTGGGGCCCTGCACTCTATGGGGAGAGTGGAAGCTGAGCGCTGGCTTTCTTCTCTATTTTGCTTTCCTGATTGTGGAAACTGTGACCAGCAGCTCCAGCTCTGGCCACCATGACAGGCTGCACCTCCAACTATTATTCAGAAGAAACTCTTCTTTAAAGCACTTCTTGTCAAGGATGCGGTCACAGCTCTGAGAAAAGTAAGATTTCCAAGACTTGAACAACATACTGGAGGAGATTTTATGAAAGAAGGCACACAGATGTCAAAAATATATGAAAGTAGGTTGAGATTGACAGTGGTGAGTATCAATGAAACTTAAGTTACAAGGTCCCATAACTCATGCAGAAATATGAAGAAGATGAATCATATGAAGTATTGAGTGGGTTGGGAGCAAGTAGAACAGGTGCACGCTGCTGCTGCTATGTCTCCATTGTCACCCAGCTAAGTGAGATGATGATCCATCCTCCCCTTCACTCTAGTTTTTAGAATTCCAATGCATTTCCAAAATGAAACTGCCTAGTAATTGCTGAAAATATCAGCAATAATCTATGATTAGCGGCTCCATATCTGCTTCTACACCCAAGAGAAATTAAACATTTGTCCATGCACACACAAAAAAACATATCAGCTATACAAGTATTTATAGCAGAATTATTTGTAAAGGTTTAAAGTTGAAGAAGTCAGGCATTTGGCTTTGGGATACAAGGTATGCAAATGATGGTGAGTCTCATGACCACACGCTGACAAGGGGTAATCCTGTGACATGAGGAGCAGATGGGCAATCTCAAAGGTAAGCTAAGTTGGTGTGGAAAGTCCTTCTGTGTTGCTTCTATTAATTAATTAATAAAGAATATGTCTTGGCCTATAATAGGGCAAAATAGAGCTAGGCGGTGCAGGGGGGACTAAACTGAATGCTGGGAGAAAGAAGGCAGAGTCAGGAGAAGCCATGTAGCCCTGCCTGATGTGAATGGAATATTACCTGGTAAGTCACAGCCACATGGCAATACACAGTTTAATGGAGATGGGTTAGTTCAGAATATAAGAGCTAGCTAAAAATATGCTTAAGCTATTTGCCAAGCAGTCATTCAAATGATATAGTTTCTGCGTGATTATTTTGGGTCTGGGCAGTCGGGAATGAATAAGCGACCTCTTACAACATGGAAGAAGGCAAAATAAAGCTCTGTTCTGGAATATTCTGTTTATGTGGAATCCAGGAATAACTTTGGTGAGAGGAATAGGGTTTTCAGTTGTTTCTGGAGATAGGACTAAGAGGAAAAGGCTTAAAGGGGGCATGCGAACGGCCGCAACTGTCCTGTGCCTTGTTCACACACATTCATCAACTGGGTGGTTTCAGATCTGAGTATTTTGTTGTGTATCAGTTTATAAATTTAAAACTGAAAAATCCAGAATGATCCATAGAAGTTTTAAAAGCCAGACAGATATCTTAGTAGAAAGTACTAGTTTCAAAATAAAATAAGGAGGTATAGTCATTCACAATCATTAGTCATTGAGAAAAGGGTGCCAGCATTCTAAACATAATGGTAATTTTTATTTTGTATATATTTTTATATAAAAATTTACAATTTTTATATTATAACCCATATAGCTGTATTAATAGCCCTTTGATATTTTTGACAAAATATTTCTAATTTCTGGACCTCTAGCAAAGATGAAACAGTCCTCTGTATATTATTTTCTCCTTTAGTAAGGATACAGGAATATAGTGATGGATGCCTCCAAGGGCCTACAACAAGCACCAACACTTTATAACCGCAGGTCACGATAAATGCCACTACGGTATCAGATTCAGTCTGACACAAAGGACATGCTCACAACATTGGACTTGAAAGGACCTACATCCCTCACAGGTGTGCCTTGAAGTTCATGTCTCACTGTAAAGGGAGTTACACTAAGACTCGCTCGCTGACTCAAGGCAGGGGCACGTCTTGTAGCACAGTGTCCTTGACACACTCATCTCCCAGCTAAGTGAGACGACAATCCATGATGACAATCATGACTCTTGGTGATTCTAGCTTTTAGAACTCCAGTTTTATTCAACCAATTCATCCTCCCATATTTCCTTAGAGGTTGGAGATTCCAGGGGAATACTTTTCATTGCTAACACAAAGGAAACGTACCGCTGACACTCCCCTTCTGTCCTTGTCCTTTGTAGATGTGGATCAGATGTTGGGAGCTGTTACAGCCTGAAGACAATAAGCAAACAAGATGAAAATAAGGAGAGTCTAAGTGAAGCAGGGCTCTTGGTAGTGTAACCATGCCTCTGTACAGCATCTGGACAGTTTTCTTCTAGAATATTTGTTCTAATAGAGGATGCCAATTGGGAAAGTTCCAGAGAATGGCATACTTCCAGGAAAATCCTGGATGCAGAGGCTCTCTCAAGGTGGAAAGAAAAGCACTGAAAGGAAGTGCATTGCTCCAAGGATGAATTTCGTCTGGAAGCAGGCCCTATATGCAACTCTGGAATTAAAGAAATGATGAAAACGAAGCCCTAAATTACTACTTGTAACTTTTAAAAATTGATTTGCATTTTTCAAGTTGATAAATGACTCTCCGTGTGTGCCTCTTTGTGGGTGTGTGTGTGTGTGTGTGTGTGTGCGTGTGTGTGTAACATTAAGAAATTCTTGGGTATTCAGTATTTTTATCCTACACTGCATTTTGCCTTATCCCAAGAGCATCCATTAATTATTGTCCCATTCTTGGCTCTGACAATGGAAACACTACATCATGTCAACGATGTTCCTGCTAATAATTGATGATAATTTCCACAGTGGAGAGTGACACATTTTATTGTCCCCAAGTTCAGAATAACTATGGCCACCATCCCCTCTAGTTCTGCCCTATGACAGGACTGAAATAGAGAGAGAGGCACACGGTACAGAAATGATCACTTCATGGCAGAAGAACCCTCCTGACCCCAGGAAAACATGAAGCCTCCTTGTAAAGGAAATTAGGGCATTCTAGAAAAGGAAGGTGTTAGTGATTACCTTCAATGTCATAAATTGATCCAGAGGGCAGAAAGATGTCTAAAGGATCTCAGAAGACAGCGTGGCCAGGCTGCTGCTTCTGCTCATCGACCATCCAGTAGATGGAGAAATCGACGGGAGTTTTAAGAATGGAGGAGGAACAAGAGTGTCTGTTTATTTAGTTCAGTCTCGAACTCTGCCTGTTGTCTATACTTGCTGTCATGTAAAGCCATCCTGCTTTAGAATATAGACACCAGTGCTCTCCCCACCTTTGTCTGCCCTAATCCTTCTAAACTGAAATCTAATGGGGTCATTTTTGAGAGCTGCCCATCTCCCTCTCCACCCTAAGCCTGAGTTCGTATAGTACATCAGCTGAAAATCCTCCTGTCTGTGCTCTCACACAGTGAGGCTGTCCTGTACTCAGCTCCAGTAAAAAGAGACTGCATGGGAACCTCTGATGACAAGGGCTAAGAAAATTGGAAGGGGATGTGGGTTAGCCAGGAGAAAACCAGCTTAGCATTGTTTGAAGTTCTGTTTGTTCTCTAGCAGGGTGTAAACCTGGCATGGTGGGACGTGACTGCAATCTCTAGAGTTTCAGGGAGAGAGCAGGAGGACCAGGCTTTCAAAGGAATCCTCGGCTACACAGCAAATTTGAAGTAAACCTGGATATATAAGCCCCGTCCCTAAAAAGAATCCATGTTCTTGGAACCACTCACAGTATCCATAACCACTTTGAGCTATAGTGACAGCCTCTACATTGTAGTCACAAGTAACAAGCAACAGGCTAATAATGCCATAATAAAGAACCAAAAAGAGCCCCAGTATTCAAGGCTTCGTTGACTCCAGCTCTATGCACATGTCCCTGTAGGGGATTTAATGTGCACACCAGCCCACTTTGCTTAAACCACTTCTGTTTACGCACATTATTGCCTGGAACCAAATCTATTCCATGTATACATGGAGTGAAGTACCTGGCACCTAAGCATGAGGCCCTTAGTTCAGATCAGGTATAGTGGTGTCTGTCTACAACCCCAGCACTGGGGATGGCTACTGGGTGCAGAAACATTCAGATCCCTGGATCTCATTAGCCAAACTGATGATTCAGTGAGAATCTCCATTTCAAAGAGTAAAGCAGGAAGCAATCCAATGCTAGTCTTTGGCCTCCACTGGTATGTGTATGTGTGCAGGGACACACACACACACACACACACACACACACACACACACAGGACCTTCAGGTCCTGTACTTTCCTCCTCCTTCCCCCAAATTAATAGCCATCTTTCTCCACCGTTCCCCCAAAAAGTTCCACTCCCTATGGCTCAGATGAAAACCTTACACACCTTTGCCTCTTTCAGTCACCGCCCTCAAGAACCACCACCTCCTCTGGCTCTTACAGACACCCTAACCCAGCAATATCTCTCCCTCTCCATTCCCACTCCCTTGGGCCACTACAGCCTCTTGAAACAGCGCTTTCCCAGAAGGCAATCGATGGTATGTGTCAGACGTCGTCATTTTCTGCTGCCCAGGTCCTGGACTAAGTTTTACCGAGGCTAAGAACCTATTACATCATCTGCTTCTCTGAAAAGTCAGCACTTGCCATTACCCTTTGCTAGTTTCCTGCTCTCCAGTCTTCCTGCCTCTGCTTGTCCTCTCAACGCACCAGGGCCATGCTGCTCTGCGAACCTTCCTTCTAGCCTGGGACTCCTTCCCCCATGGTATGCTTGCCACAGCTCTGATCCGGGATGTCGTTTCCAGTCCTCATCTTTGGATTTGTTAACACTGGCAGTCAGTACAAGCTTTCAAAGGCAGCACCTAAAAGGAAACGTGACGTCATGGTGGGTTGCCCCCAGAGGGCCTGGATTACAGAATGCTTGCTTCTTCCTCTTTCCTTTTTGGTTCCCAGCTACAAGATAAACCCTTCAAGCTGCCACATGCTACTGCTGGGATGGGACAAATTAAAATCCCCAACACTGTGAGCTGGAATAAACCTTCTTCCTTGATAACGTGGTTGTCTTGGATGTTTGTAACAATGGCCAAAAGCTGACTGAGAAACAATTCATTGGAATCATCCAGACTTTGGTTTCTTTCCCTGACATTTCTGTAAGGTTCTTTCTCACTCCCTTCCTATGACATCATTCTGCTTTTTGTTCCACTGTGTTTATCATCATGTGATTGTACCAAGTTTTTTCATTTGGGCTACTAACCAGCTCCCAAATCATGACCCAGAGACTTGTTATTAGTTTTGAATGCTCAGCTTAGGATTGTTTCTGGCTAGCTCTTTTAGATTCAATTAACCTGTTTCTCTTTATCTACCTTTTGCCTCGGGGTTTTTTACTCATTTTTCTTTCTGATTACCTTACTCTCACTGCTTCTCCTGTCTTCTGGATGTCTCCCTGGCATCTGGCCCTAGGCATTTTCCTCTTTCCCTCCTCCTTCTCTTGTTCTCCCTCCCTTGTTCTCTCTGCCTGGCAGTCGCTCCTATCCGTCTCCTTCCTAGTTATTGGTCATTCAGGTATTTATTAGACCAGTCAGGTGCCTTAGGCAGGCAAGGTGAAACAAATGCAACATATCTTTACGTAATTAAATGAATGCATCATAAACGAATGTAACACACCTTTACACAGTTAAAGTAATATAGCATAAACAAATGTAATGTATCTTTGTGCAATTAAAAATAATTTTTCACAACATGTGATATCATATTATTTATGTACTAATTAATTTTATGATTCTGGCAATTAGAATATTTATGCCTTACGGGTGAAGATTCTGTCTCTCTCAACCGTTAGTGAGTGGAATTACAATTTTAACACATAAAATATGCTTTACTTAATGAATACGTGATTAAATTTATATCCAGGTAGAGCCATGCAGATAAACTGTTCAGAGTCTGCCATGTCTCCATTTGCATGGGGTAGGGCAGTGGTTCTCAACCTTCCTGATGTTGTGACCCTTTAATACAGTTCCTCCGGTCATGGTGACCCCCCCAATCATAAAATTATTCCACTGCTACTTCATAGTTGTAATTTTGCTACTGTTTATATGTGTTTTCAGATGGTCTTTGGTGGCCCCTGTGAAGAGGGAAAACCACAGGTTAAGAACCATTGGGGTAAGGCATTGTTAACACCAGATAAGAATGCAGATTTCAGTCATAACAAAAATTATAGGTGTCCCTGACATAACAGGAGATCACTTTTTGTTTTAAGAACAGCAACAATGAAAAAGGACATTGTTACAAACACCTAGTCAGAGGGCTGAGACAAGAAAGTCAGAAATGTGAGGTCAGTCTGACCTGAATAATAACAAGACCTCTCAAAAAACAAGAGAAAGATGAAAGGACAGGGGAGGGAGAAGGGAAGAAAAGAGGCAGGAAGAGAGCGGGGATCAGAGAAGGCGTTTATCTCAGATACATGAACTGTATTTTTCCAAGCTGCAGAGTGCATCCCGAATCTTCTCCTTTGTATCTTTGCAAAAACGCTGAAAGTGAAGGTGCTGAGCTCTCCTGGTCAGGCATTCTCAGGCATCACTCTGAAGTCTCTCACTCCATTTACCAATAACTAAAATGACAAAACTTTAACATAAAGGAGCCTGGGGACAAATAGAGTCTTTTAGTTTGAGACATAAATTATGTTGATAATGGTACATTATCACATGCGGCAGAGTCACCAACCTGTTCTAGTTCAACTTTGTTACCAAATTACTCATCTTAATTACCCCCTTCTTCTTTTTCTTATCTCATTTTTCTCTAGTCATATTAATGGTCACATAATAATATTAAACAATGTTCACTAAGCTTAACTGAAAATAATGGCTGTTTTAAATCAGAGTTAATTAGTATGTCAAGAAGTTCAAGCAATTATGAGATCGCATGATTTTTTTTTAAGGGCACAAGGGAAGAAAGTCCCTTTACCAATTGCCAGTTCATGCTTATATAAAGAATTTTTAATGTTTTTTTTTTTTTTAGTGTTGTCACTGAGCACGGCATGACATGATTCTTCTGAGACCATTTGTTACTCTTAACTGCAGGTGAGTAAGCCCCCCTCACTCCGCACCCTGCAATCGCTGCAGAGACACATTTAACAGTAATTTATGAATCTCCATGTCATCTCTCTCCCAGGTTTAATAGTGAATCGTGGTTTATTCTATTTATATTTCATCACGCACAAGAAAGCTTGTCAAGAGCAGAAGATCAGAGCCATCTAATTTTTCCTTCCCCCTCCTTCTCAGCTATTTCTGGAGGGTGCAGTGGCTGAGACGGAGCTGGAAGACTCACCATCCTTAGCTCGAAATGAATGTACCCCGGGGCTTCAAGCAGAGCAGTGAGAGGTGAGGAAGAGAGGAGACTTGGAGAGCTTCATGCACCAAAGATGTTCATCTTGCATACAAGACTTCAATCATGGACACCACAGCCTGTCTCTTACACATATGTGGGACTTTGGGAAGTGTCTATAACCTCTCCCTTCATCCTTCCTAAAATAATCAGAATTTCAGGGCAACTGAGAAATAAAAAGAAAAATAGTTTGACTTACGTTACTCTAAAATATTTGTCTGCCAGAAAAATCAGGTCTAGTTTTGTTTTGTTTTGTTTTAAATTAACATTAGCAAATAAGACAAAGCTAAATATTGGGAGAATGTTGTCAGAGAGATAAGGAACATCTCTTGGTAGTGGCAGAGCCCATGGCAAGTTGGGTCGTGAGCTTAAGCTATTATCAGAACTGTGGTCCTGATTATGTCAGGAGATGCTGGAGATCTTGGGCAGAAGATATGGGCCTTAGCTGTCAAGGGCAATGCTGGAGGTGTCAACCGAGAGTAAAGAAAGTCCGTCAGTCTATATGATGCCTTGGGAAATTTCTGATGGAGCGTAGCCTAAATTTGAAAAGCAGCAACTCACCATAATGTTTATTTCTAACTACATGAACTTGCAAAATTCAAGGGGACATAGTTACATTAGTGTATCATGAGTGCCGGTGGATGCAAAGTTTACACCATATATGATGCCTTTACTCTGAGCTCCTGGGACCCGCTTTCTGTTCCTCGCAATAACAAGTCATACTGATGGTATGGTATTGCCATACCTTCTACATCTTCCATCTCACAGTGAACTCAAGGACTCAGAATGTGATGATTCTGACCTTCCCAGGACTTAGGAGTTACTCAAAAATGTATTTGAATAATTGATAAAAGACATAAAACATTTGAGATGTTAAATATCAAGGGAAGGGGTGCACTGTAGGAGGCATCGTATGATGAATAGCTAATGAAAAGAAGAAGAGAAGCGGTGACTTCAGGCTGAAGTCTGGACTCCCTCGGGTCCTAGAAGGAGCCCTGACACTGAGTATAGATATAGAAGCTATCACTCAGTAAAAGGGGAAGAATAAGGAGCTATGGAAAGGGATCCCAATACCAATGCCTTTCTATTTGTGCATGCTCAGGCATGAATTATATCTGCGTGAAAGACAAATATAAAGCTAAAACAGAGACAGTGAGGTGGATTATCAGGTAAAGGTATTTTCCTCCAAGCCCGAGCTCCACTCCATGCAGCAGAAGGAAAGAACTGACTCCCCAAAGCTGTTCTCTGACTTTCACACACATACACACACACACACACACACACGCGCGCACAAACACACACATGTACACATACTATGTGCCATGGAAAGTACGTACATACAAAATTATGTCAGGATTTCAATACTGATCAAGTTACTTTAATTTAATGAGTTACTATGAACTGCCATAACTTTGATTATATGGAATTCATATTCATTTGTTATTATTGTTCAGTAATTTAGTACCAAGCACTTATCAACATAGTTCTGTATTGTTTATTGATTCTTCTTACATCAGTACATGCCGGTGTATGACACAAAACTGAAAATACATTGTTTATCACCTAATGATACAATCATGGAAGTAGATAATAATCATACAAGTGGGTAACATAAGTACCCTCATGCAAGCCCAGGCTAGATGCAGCATAAACCAGAGGGCAGAGAGCTCTGAATGGCTCTGTCTCCAGTTAGTAGGTGAAGATATTGAGCCACAAAGAAGTTAAAGATCCAGTCCAGACCAAATGACTTTCAGAACAGGCATCTTCTTTAAAGCCTATGATAATCCAATTAAATGTTAGTCATATTAAACCAGCACGTTATCCAAACAGCTCTGAGATGGTAAGCTGACACCAAAAACCCTGAGTTTCCTATGTAGTGTGGAGGCTCTAGGAGTGGCTGGGAAAGCTGAAAGCTCTGTGCCAGCCTAGAAGTTCTCCGAGTTTCCAGAAGCAACCACTCCAGATTCAGAAGGCTTCAAGGTGAAGCAAGGTTAAAAGGGTAGAAGCAGCCAGCATAGAGAGAAAAGAAGTGGTCTCCACGGTGGGATTCCAGGCTTAACAACAAGAGTCTGTTAAAGTGGTCTCCCCAACCTGTACGCACAGAGCTGTTTGCTACTGTCAGCCTTCACCACTGTCTTCCAAACACACTTCAAACGAAGGTGTTGTCAGTCACCTATTAGAAGAGAAGGCAGGAATTTAGCTGTAAAGTACAAACCTGCTTAGGGATGGGTCTCTAGTGGCCAAAGAGCCAATGAGAAAATACAAGAGACATGAGTTTCCCTTTGAGCATTTAGAAAGTATTGTGAGAGTCAGTGGAAGAGGTGAGCCCTGTGCCTTCCTACCCATTCCCCACTTCACCCCTCAGTGTATACCTGCTTCTACCCTGTGCACAAAGAATCCCGTTCATACTACTCTGTCTCATAGCAGCAAGCTTAGTGATCGCCAACTAGGTCCCCGTTCTCATCCCTGGAAGCTGGAAATGGTCTCATTACAGCCAAAAGAGTCAGCTAATATGCTTCGGGAACTTGAAGATAAAGAGACATCCTGAATTATCTAGGTGGGTCAAACTTACCACATGAGGAAAGTACAGACCTCTCTTTGGGTGTGGCCAGAGAGATTCTACAGAAGAGAAATGAGACAAAGGGGATACAGGTGGTTTTATGGAGTTAAGTGGATCCCGGAGAGAAACTGAGTCATCAACCCTACCGTCACTGGAAATTGAATTCTACGTATTCCTCAAAAGTTCTTCGCAAAGTAGAGAATTCCTAGGATGCTACAGTTGTGTCGTCTACATTTATGTCCCTGGGAGAAGCAAAGAAATAAACCAGCTGAGTCATGCAGAGGTCCCACACTTTTGAGTCATAAGTGAGTATTGTTTAAACTTCTATCGTTTTGGTCTTTTGTTATAATAGACATAGTCTTATAGGGAACCTAAAGAGATAGCTCCAAGAGGCCTAAGTTGAATGGTGTCTTTAACTACAGGTGGGACTGTCCCAGCTGGTTAGAAGAAGGAAGACTCAACCTCTGGTTGGTTTTTAAAGGTAAAACCCATAATGGTGACATATTCAGAAAGGCAGGTCTGGTCATCTCCCACAAGCAAGAATTGCTTACAGAAGCAGAGGGACAGCAGTTAAATGGTCAGGCTGTAAGTTTTAGCTCAGGGTTATGTTGCATAGGAATTTATAACTGGTCCAGAGACCAGTTTACCATAAGAATTAATAGTTGGTGTAAGTGACCAGAGACCAGCTTCTATCCAAGATGGTTTTAGCGACTCAGATAGTCTTAGAAATGCCTTCCCTAAACAGCATACCTGAATTTAGTGGCCTAGTACAGTAGAACAAGCAAAGTGTTGCCAAAAGTTATCTTCTGTCTTCTCAGCCACCCCTACTCGCCATGTTGTCTTCAATTCACACCGTTTATAAAGCTCCAGAGGAAGTCTCCTTCTGGGTTCCTGTCACTTCCTGTCTAGGTTTTCTTATTTTCTTACTGGTACGATTTTTTATGTTCATGAGTGTCTTAGGTTATATACTATCTCCTAACTCAGTTTCATGTCCCACTCTCAGTTAATCTACCTGATACAGAACTGATAAATAGATTGCCATGTAATCCAGCCATTTTTACCATCCCTAGGTACATGATGCCAGTCAGTCCACAACGTTTCATGGTAAGAAGAGAATTGTTCTATGATGAGACAGCTCACCAGTGGTAGGTTAACACGATTTCATTAACCAGTATTGACTGCCTTTTAAATACAAATCGGATGCTTTAGAGCTAAATTGATACAGTACTTTGAAATTAGCCTTGATTAAAGAATATCACGGTTGGATGTTGGTAACCTCACCTGCACAGCTATGAATTTACTAGAGCATCAAAAATCAACTTGATTATTGTTCCTCAGTTAAATAAAGACAATTTAGCATGTCATAAAACTGCTAATTCATGAAAATATACATTATCGGAATTATCTCCCACTTTATTTGAGTAGATGATTAGTAGAAAAGTCAGAATTATCTGGGATATCAAAATACAATAAATAAAAATTTATTTTTAGAATATATGTTGGTATATAATTCTAGTAAACTTGTGAAGGAGGCAAGGAAACAGTTAACCAAACAACATGTGAAAGGTTTCTGCACCCTACCAAGTCTCTCCTCCAATGCAATAATCCAAATCATACCAAATCAAACTGAATTAGAAAAAGCCCAAGTTTAATGGACACCACTCTCCCAGATGGATTTCTAGCCTCCAGGAAAGGAAGACATGGGAAGCAGCTGTGTCTGGTATCTGGGGGGCAATTTAAATAACCTGTGGGAGTGGTCATGGGCATCTCTGGAGAGGGGTCATAGTTTGGCGAGCTTTCTCAGGGTCAGAGTTCGGACTGAGGCAGCTCCAGGGGAGGGGGCCTGGAGTGGAGCCTCCACCTGAACAGCATGTGTTTTTATTTCAACCTACTTTTCATTAATATTCATCATGCACCATAATTATTAAGCAACATATCCCGTCTAACCTCCAGGAGAACTGAGAAAAACCGCAAGTTACCACAGTCCTTGACTCCAAGGAGAAATCAAACCTCCCAGAGGAGACACCACCGTGAAATATGAGCCTGTGTGCCTATTATTATTATTGATGTAATTGCTTCAAGTGATGTACTCACTGCAGGTAAAGGGAAATCTATAGGGAAGTTCTGATTTATCTTATCACTGCAAGGTGTCCTCCATACTTGAGCAGAGTGATATATCTGTCTGTTTGTTAAAAAGGTGGTGCTAATTGGCCAATCTGCTTACACCCCCTGGAGGAAGAACTGGATAAATGGGAAGCTGTTAGGCAGTGTAAACAGACTAGCAAAGGTAAGTCAAACTGTAAATTAAACTCAAATAATTGAGAGGGGAGGGAGACGCAGAGAAAGAGAATTTATCAGGCAGAAATGCCTTGAACTACATGCCTGAAAACACTGACAGTGACAAGAATATTGGGATCTCAGAGAAGAGAAGACTCAGGGATTGTGTACAGGTCTAGGCAATCGTTATGCCCAGTGCCCAAGGTTTATCTTCTTTACCCCACCTCACTATTTGCTTGGCCACATAGAACGAAGACAGGGAAAAAAAAATCACAAGTAAAAATTGTCAAAGGCAGTGAGCAGGAAACATTACCAAGGGAAAGGGAACAGTTCCAAACATTTAGCAAAAGTCTGAAGAATCTCAACAGAAAGAAATGGCCTTGCAGCTCTCTGGTTGAAACACAAGGCCCAGTTGCCAGGTGGCTTACCACCTCGTGTTCTACCCAACAGCAGTGTAGGCCAAGTCTAAAGGAAACTCCATTTCCCTGCACTCCAAAAAGTAGTCCATATTTCCAGAAATGAGCTCAAGTTAAACTATAGAATTTCTGGAGATTGGATAAAAGCCAGCATTTCACAGGAACTTGTGAAACCAGTTCCAACCTGACAAAAAGAGTCATTTCCCTTATCTCTAGCAGAAAGGACTTTATGGTTCTCCACTGACATAGACCTCTGGCTGTGTATCAAAGCCAAAGCTAGCCTTCAGGCTCCCCCAGTTCCTACTCACAAGTGTTTATTACATATTTCAAAGACCCCATGCTAGGCTCCTGGCCCTTTCAATCCCAACTCCCAGGTACTCACCCTCCTCATAACCAGATATTCTCACTGTTCTTTGTGTCTGTCTGTCTATCTATCATCCATCTAGCTGTCTGTCTGTCTGTCTGTCTGTCTGACTGACTGACTATCTGTCTATCTATCATCTGTCTATCTACCTGTCTGTCTACCTATCATCTATCTATCATCTGTCTATCTACCTGTCTATCTATCTATTATCTATCTATCTATCTATTATCTATCTATCATGTATCTATCTATCTATCTATCATCTGTCTATCATCTATCTATCTATCATCTGTCTATCTATCATCTATCTATTATCTATCTATCATGTATCTATCATCTATCTATCAATCCATCTATCTATCTATCTATCATTTCTTTATACCCATTTACCCTCTCTTACTCTCTATCTCTCACCATGCTCTCACTTCCCTATCCCTGACCGTGACCAATCAGCTGGTCATGTGCAGTCTACTTTCTCCCTCTGCTCTGAACTCTTCGAGATACTTCTGGATGTTTTCTCTCTCACATCTGTGATAAAAACCTTAACCATACCTTGGAATGGTCATGTTGGGCCCCCTTGCATGCATTATGGAATTGGGAATTATGTCCAGGGGCCCCACAGTCTCTATATAACACCATCTGAAAACAGCCATTGGGGAGCAATGTAGAAAGTGGTTTTTGCTCCACACAGAAACAAACAAGGTTCTATGAAAAGATGGAGAAAGTAGAATTCAATTTCACTTGATTTTAATTAAATTGTTTTTAATACCTTTCTTCTTGTGATTTAACAATGGTGGTGGCAAGGTTCTCCTTTAGCTAGGGAACTCAGGAAAGCCTCTCTCTGGTCATAGATATCAATTTTGCTTTCAGATTCCAAAAATTAAAAGGATGAAAAAAGTATTGTGACCATAGGGGACAACAGCAAAATCCCTGACATAAACTATTGATTAGGCACTGGAGGAAAGAGAGTAAAGGGTAGGAGATGTGTAACATTCTGATTGGTATTCATGTCCATGGTAAACAACAGCTGGCTTGGCTGTAGTCCCACATACAGTAGGAAACGACAGAGGATTTCCTTAAGATGGGCTGGAGTCTCATGATATGATCTGCATTTCTAAAGGTCATTTTGTAATGTGAAAAATAGCCTGTAGTGGGCATGAGCAAAAATCAAACTTACAGGATGCTGTAGTTGCCCAGTAAGACTGTAATGTGTGAATACAGACATGGAAATAAGTATATCAAAAACAGAAAGGCTACCTGGGACTCTTGTCTATTTCCTACCTCCTGGTGGATAGCTAAATAATCTTCATCAGGTTCATCTTCTTATTTAGCTTCTCTAGGATCACGAATAATAGGCTCAAAGACCTTTAATTATGGTTAGAATCCACTTATGAGTGAATACATACCGTGTTCCTCTTTTTGGGTCTGGCTTACCTCACTCAGTAAAGCGTTTTCTATTTCCATCCATTTGCATGCAAAATTCAAGATGTCATTGTTTTTTACCGCTGAGTAAAACTCTAATGTGTATATGTTCCACACCTTTTTTAACCATTCTTCTATTGAGGGGCACCTAGGCTGTTTCCAGGTTCTGGCTATTACAAATAGTGCTGCTATGAACATAGTAGAACAAATGCTTTTGTAGTATGTTAGGGAATCTTTAGGGTATATTCCCAAGAGTGGAATTGCTGGGTCCTGAGGGAGGTTGACTCCCAGTTTCCTGAGAAACCACCACACTGATTTCCGCAGTGGCTGCACGAGTTTGCATTCCCACCAACAATGGATGAGTGAGTGTTCCCCTCACCCCACATCCTCTCCAGCATAGGCTATCGTTGGTGTTTTTGACTTTAGCTATTCTGACAGGTGTAAGATGGTATCTCAAAGTGGTTTTGATTTGCATTTCCCTGATCGCTAAGGAGGTTGAGCATGACCTTAAGTGTCTTCTGGCCATTCGAAGTTCATCTGTTGTGAATTCTCTGTTAAGTTCAGTACCCCATTTTTTAATTGGGTTAATTAGAGTTTTAGTGCCTAGTTTCTTGAGTTCTTTGTATATTTTGGAGATCAGACCTTTGTCTGATGAGGGGTTGGTGAAGATCTTCTCCCAGTCAGAAGGCAGCCTTTTTGTCCTACTGACAGTGTCCTTTGCTTTACAGAAGCTTCCCAGTTTCAGTAGATCCCATTTATTCATTGTTTCTCTTATTGTCTGTGCTGCTGGGGTCCTACTTAGGAAGAGGCCTCCTGTGCCTAAATCTTGTAGACTACTTCCGACTTTCTCTTCTATCAGGTTCAAAGTGGACGGATTAATGTTGATGTCTCGGGTGCATGGGGGGGTGGGAGGGTCGATGGAAGGGGAGAGGGTTAGAGAGAAGGGAGTAGGGGAGGAACGGGGAAAGCTTGGTGGCCTGGGATGGGGGGGGAGGAAGGATGAATATGGGATCAGGGAAGAATATATTTCAACTAAGGGAGCCATTTTAGGGTTTACAGGAGACTTGATTATATATGGGATCCCAGGTCCAAGGAGAGATCCCCCAGATTGCTCTCTGGACAGAGGAGAGGGTGCCTGAATCGGCCGTGGCCCATGACCATACTGATGTATATTTTGCTTATCACCATAGATCCTTCATCTGGCGAAGGACGGCGATACAGTCGGAGACCCACATTGGAGCACCGGATTGAGCCCCCCCGAGGTCCAAATGAGGAGCAGAAGGAGGAAGAACATGAAAAACGAAATCAGGACTGCGAGGGATGCTATCACCCACTGATACAAGGGAACGGATCTGATGAGAGTTTACCAAGGCCAGTTGGACTGGGACTGAACAAGGACGTGATCTAACCAGATTCTCGGAATTTGGCCGGATTCTATGACGGTGGCTGACCCGAAGTCTTTCTGAAAAGCCATTGACTATGACACTGGGACCTGTTTCCTCTACATATACTGGATTTTGGGGATCCAGTCTGTTTGGACACTCACCTTCCTGGACCTGGAGGGAGGGGGAAGGAACTGGAACTTCCCACAGGGCAGGAAACCCCGACTGCCCTGGGGGACGAAGAGGGAGGAGGAGGGGGAGTGGGGGGAGTGGGAGGGTGTTGGGAGGGGGGGCGGAAATGGAAACTTTTATAATTTAATAAAATTTACTTAAAAAAAAAACAAAAACAGAAAGGCCCGTGAAGTAGTTTAGATGCAGAGTCTAAAGACTTGTGGGTCAGAGGGGTTGGGAAAGATGCTGAGCAGAAGAGGAATCGAAGATGACATCTGGGTACCCACCTAAACTAGACGGTGGATGGGGCACCTCTGCTGAGGTCAGAAGGTGTTAGTTATATGTTTTCTCTAAGCTAGATGTCTTCTTTGCTGTCCTGAATCAGAGTATTCCTAATCACACAAGACCCTTGAGAGCCTAGGCTTATTAAGATTCTGCAGAATATGGAGGGGAGGTTCACCTGGCACCTGACCTTTCTCAAGATCATCATAGAGGTTCCTTTTCTGAGAAACATAAGCAAGGAAGGGGAGGCCAGGACTCTTTGGTAGTGTGACTTCCCTTGAGTTATCCAGGTTGCCATGCTGTCTGTGAGCCAGCCAAGCTCCTGTAAGTAGCCCCACTAAGTGCACAGGTTCACCAAGCTGGACTAGTTGGAAATCCTTTCCTTGGTTTATCTGCTTCTGTAGTGAATAGACATTTGTGTGAGTGTGTGTGTGTGTGTGTGTGTGTGTGTGTGTGTGTGTCTCCCCAGGGAAAGTCACATAACAAAGAGGCTAGAAGACGATCTTGTTTGCAACCTAGGAAGAGGAGGAATGAAGAATTGGAGAGGAGAGAAAGACTCTCAAATTCTCAAAGTCTCAGCTTGAACAATTAGCCCATCAACCCATCAAATCTTCAAAGCAAGTCTTAGAGATTTCCACTTTTCAACAGAGGGGATTGAAACTTAACCATGCCACATCACTAATGTGCCAGGAACATTCAGGAAGGAGGTGTCAGGACTCAGACAGAGCTGTGATTTTAGCCTGTCCAGGTGTGTCTTCTACACATCACCTCCTGCTGCAGAAAGAGAGAGACTCTGTGTTGCTTCAATCCAATGAGCTTTTTCCTCTTCATAAAAATGGCAGAAATCAAATAGGGAATTCTCCCCAACCTGGGTATATGAGAATAAAAATAAACCCAACCAAAGTTCCTATATACTTATTTGATGCTGTGAATGCTGAGAATTCAGATTTTGCCAATGGCCATACCCTAACCATTACCATGGATTACTGTATTTTGTTTCCAGTCATAGTGATTTCAATCCCTTCTTTCCTTTTGGGAATAGGGGAGACACAGAGCCTCCCCTCTTTGTAGGTAATGGCACCGTGTCTTGGGTTGGAGAAGTTTAGAATGTCTGCATTTCTAGGCTGCAGACTATGGTTCATTGTCAACACATAAGTCATGGTAAGTCTGGGGTTGATATTTCTACATCGGGGATGGTCTTGTGTCCACAGCAGTAGTGACTTGGGTCCTCTGTGAGAAAGCCTGCAGCTGAGAGGTCCTTCCCAACAGCCAAGCCCCGCACCCATGCACCCTGAGTTAAAAAAAAAAGAGAGAGAGAGAAGGAGAGAGAGAGACTGGGAAGAAGCTGACTGGCCTCTGTGAATGGCATTCGGACTCAGATAGTCAACTTTAATCCGTACAATAATCTGGAGAGGCAACAAGTATTGTCATTTTAAAACCCCAAAGCTTGGAGCTCAGAAAATTCCATTGTTGCATTAAAAGCAGAGGGAAATTTCTGAACTATAATACAAACACAATGTTTGTACTGCTGCCTCATCTCCCATAGCATTTGCAGAAAACCAGGAGAGAGAAGAGGCAGGTGAAGAAAAGTGTTTTTGGAGCATGCCCTTATAATCTTATTGAAAAGATGAAGTCATGAGGCCACGGTTACTAAAAATTAATTTCATTTTCAGTTCAGGCATGTCAGAGAAAAACTCTAAGTTCTGCGATTGTTACACATGTAGAATGAAGGTTATCACACTGTAATGAAAAACCTTAGCCATATTTAGCCGACCAGGTTTTTATTTCCCAAGGCCATGATAAGGAAGATGACTGAGATGTAGTTTGCATAATTATGAAGAAACTATGTTAGCAAAAGAAGGTGGGAAGCTTCTTCTATTGCTAAGAAAATCAATTCTCCCATCCAAATGAGAATGCCAGGTGAGAAATGGGAATTTACACGGCTACTTTTCACCAGGATGATTTGATTTATGTAAGTAAGTTCTATCTATGCCTTTCCTGCTCCTAAATCCAGAATGGTGCATTCAAGCTGATGCATATCAGTGCTGACTCCCTTCCTCATTTCAAGTTGATAATTTAAATGCTTTTGTTAAAGTTTCTGCAGTAACTTCCAGGCTTTAAAAAAATGAAACAAGTTTCTGTTCTCCATCAGATGCAGGAGCAATGGGAATTGATGTGATATTGTCTTTAATGCAGCATTCTGGGGCTGTGTGATTCATGTTGGTTCCCAATCCTTCCCTTCTCTTTAAAACACCATAAAATGAAAAATACAGCAGCTGTTTCATATTAAAGGGAAATGCAAATGGGCATTAATGCAGCTCCAGAAATTTTTGTTATATGTTCAAAGAACTTATTATTTATATGAATGGAATCAATCTACAATTTTCCCATTGGATAAAGGGGTGCTTATTTCAATGACTTTGCCAGATATTTCAACCAAAGCACAGGAAGAAATAATGTAGAAGCCGAGCAAAGTGTACATTTTTTTTCCTAATAATGTAGTGCCAACAGAGACATCTTCTGATGCCAGTTGCTTTCCAAAGATAACAGTAGCACATCCTCTCTACCTCTGGCTTAGTAGACAAGCTGATTTCAGTGACTTAGTAAATAATTTCATCCGAGAAGTCAATTGTTCAGGCTGAGGTTTTTCAGGGCAAACTGTTCAAACCTGGGTACTTTTTTGTTCTGGTAAATTATGTTTGGAAAAGATCTCCTAGTGAGCTGCAATGCTTTCTCTACTGTCTACTCTTGATGCAGATATGAATTATTTAAAGCAGGACAGGTTTCCCTTGCTAATTAATGGCAGGCTGACTAAACAGCTCCCATCAATGCCTAAGGCTTCATTCCACGAACAATTCTCCAGCCAGTGCAATAGGACTCTGCCACAGATTTGCTAGGTAATTTTAATCAGTCACTGTGTATACCCTGGAAATCCAACAGCTGTGCACTTGGATGACCTGATTGTCATTAGCTGTTGAGCAGGGAGTTTTGTGCAGAAAAAGACCACATGATTTTATAAATTTTGGAATGGCCCGACTCTATTATTTCTTCTAATTATAATTTACAACTTAGAAAGTGGGCACATTCGAAGAGGAAACTCACTCCATAATGAAGAGTGATATATCCGAAGTCTCTTTTTAGCACATTTTCTATATCCCTTTATTCTCTCCCAGGGAATAAGAGAATTGCTGCCATTCATTGTCAGGGTCTGAACACTTTCCAGGAGCTGTTGTTTTCACTTCTAGAAGCATCAAGTGTTCCTTTCTGTAGCTAGGGAATCAGTTCTCCCAAACATCAAGGCAAAGTATTCTAAATAATGGTGCTGAAAAGGAAGATCTTTAGTTCTCTAGAATGGAAGAATTTTTGGTGCTAAGATGACCACAGAAAGAGCCATAAAACCTACTGGGGATGAGGCCGCTACAGTACACAGGCCTCCACAAGCCTGCTACTGCCCATGTAGTATTTTCCTAGGGGTCTACCCGGTACTCTACCTTAGAACCCAGCAGCCTCAGTTTACACCTCTCAGAATAAACCAGCCTGTTTTACCTTTAATTTAATATATAACCCTTCTGTGTCTTTCAAAAAATTATTCCAGTGCACTTGCTTTTGTAGAGGTACCTTCTCTCAAGGAAGCCATTGTTTGTTATGATTAGCTCATTAACTCCAATAATTATCAGAAGCCCATTCTCTCATTCTTAGCATCCATGTGGTGTGCAGATGAATTTCTTTGTACTTCTGCAGTTCTGTTGCCAAGTTGGGTGTGACCCCATCGATATTAAACACAACCTCGGGCTATGCAGAGAGAGAGAGAGAGAGAGAGAGAGAGAGAGAGAGAGAGCAATACAAAATATTCCAGCTCCTTTTCCTTTTTCTGTGAACTATCAAAGTGATTTATACATCATTACCCCAGCTCCAGTTCCCTGGGATGTTTATGGCTTGACTCCTACGAGCATCTTTGGGAAAATAAAATGGGAAGGGCATAAAATGAGATTTTCAACTTCTCCTTCCTTCCCTGTTTGGCTCATGATCTTTACCTCCCATTTCACTCTCCGTTACTAAACCTTAAAGAAACAGGGATAGCTTGCAATAAACATGGTTTTCTTTCTTTCTCTTGTTATGCTTTGGGGCAGAGTCTCATTATCTAGATTTGGCAGACTTGGGACTCACTGTGTAGACAAGGCTGGCCTCCAACTCACAAAGATCCACTTGTCTACGCCTCTGGGTGCCAGGATTAGACTCCACCTGGGGAGAAACTTGAAGTGACACCTGAGTGCTCCCCTTGGGGTTGCTCTCCAGAGTTAACCTACAGGACACAGAGATGAACTCTTGGCAGTGTCCACCACTGAGATATCCCTGTGCCGTCACCCAACTTTCGGCCATTTCCCAGGAAGCACCCTATAGTCAACAACTGGTTAATAATGGGAGGCAAAGATCTACCCCTTTGGTGGCTTCAGTTGGGAAATCATTGAAGTACCATCTAAGGTCCTAATCTTAATTGTCTGTTTGAAGCTTCAGGTTCAACTTTCTTATAATTCAGATTCTTTCCCTACCCATCCTTGCCTTCCTTCTGGTCTTAACAGGTTTATCTGCCAAGAGTACTTGCCAATAAACCTCCAGAATCTAGTATTTCATCCTTAAATATATCTCCAAGAAACACAATCAAAGACACAGGTTTACCAATTTATTCCCTAAAGAGAGAGGAGTCAACTAGAGAGTAGTTCAACCTAAAATTAAAGTAAAAACTGAACTTAAAAAAATGCAAAGTAAACTTCAACAAGGTTCAAGATACAAGTGTTTGGGGGCTGCTTCCAAGATCAAGGAGAATATAATATTTTACATTCACATAAACATATCTGCTTACATAATCCTCGCCTTCATAGCATCTTCTGAATTGCAGTTCCCTATAAAATATTCCAGTAAACTTCCACTCTAAGGATCCTATAGTCAACCCACACATTATAAAATGGCATTCTGAGAGCCAAGGTGTCATTTATCACCTGGTTCCAGAATGACATCAGAAAGAAATCCCAGGAGTTTACCTTCCAGCTCTGCTTCCCAGAGACCATGTGTCAACCTTTTGGCACAGCTGACATTGAGTTACCTTAGATTTTTTAATGATGCTTGTTCTACAGAAAGGTGAACTTTTTTCTCCTCTATGATTGCCTCAAATATGGACATGTTTTCCTCCCAAGCAGTGGTTTCCCAGCTTCTGGACAGGTAGCAAGGAGATCCAAAACTCTCTTGACTCTAAAAACAGCCTTTCCCTTTCTCCCCTTGAGTCAGCTTGGCTGAAGGAAAGGCCCTTCTGGGAGGCAAAGGTGCTTGACTCACGCAGCCTTTGCAACAACTCTGTAATACAGTTCTATTATTGCTAGACATATTTATGAGACAAAGTGGCAGGTCTGTACAGAGGCCACATAGCCTGTGAGAGAATAAGCCAGGTTAAACTCAGTGTCTCTTTCAGTCATTAGTCCAAGGAAAAAACCTTGGAGAACTTCTTCTCCGCCTAATGATAGCATCCCCAGCTATGTAATATCAACACTTCCAGAAAACCCCAAAGCTTTGGCCTTCTTGCTCCCTCATCTATGGTATTGAACACTTCACTCCTGGTAGTACTCTTTTTGAACCCTCAGTCCCCCATGCCCTCCGCTCTCCTTTCTCTGCTTCTTCATTCCTCTGAATGGCTTCCTGGCATCCTCCTCCTCCGAGTAAGGACCCCTTCTCTCTCTGCCTTTATCCTTCCCTTTCCCTGGCCAGCCTGTGTCCCTTCTCCCTATCAGTCACTCTGCGTGAGTAAAATCCTTCAACTTTACTTGATTTTGTGTATTAATCTAATCTCCAGTTGAGCATTCTCTTTTAAACTGTTTTCCTACGAAGTAAAGGAACAAACCAAATTCCTTAGCAAGACAATGTTTCCCTCAGCCTGCCCCACCCTCGCCACCCTCCCATCCAACCTCACCAAACCCCCAAGTCCACTCCCCATCTGACTCACCTGTTCCACACACCATATGTCTCCATGCCTCCTCATCAGAAGTCATCTTCTCTTCTCTGCTGGAAAGAAATACCAGGACCTGATGACTAGTGGGAGACGTGTGTGGAAGAAAAAAGTAGAGAATGTTTATTCCAAGCACACAAAGATGAGAGTAAGCCCTCAGTGATAAGTGGGGTTGGGGAGGGAAACCAGACTAGAGAAGGGAAAGGCTATGTTTGGTCAGAGGGACTGGGACTGGTAAACGCCAATGGAAGAACATCATGTCTACTGTAACTCTGCAGTGAAACACAGACTCTCATGCTCCTCACGCAGTAACTATGCGATGCGAAACAACCTTGACTTTGCTTCTTCTGCGATATAGAAGGAAACACGGCCTGAGCACTTGCAGTGAGCAAGGCGCTATTAGAGCGAGGCACTTCATGTGGATTCCAAAGCAGAAAAGTTTAATTTAGACTGTGAACGCCTGTCAGATAGTCAATAAAAGAAAGAAATCAATAGATCCACCATAACGGTTTTTGTGTCGATCCAAGGGCCAAGGAATGTCACAACATCACACCATGCAACAGACTTCACTCAAGAGATTGAGGAGGGAGGTGTATATCAAAAAGCTGCCTCTGAGCCAGGATGGAAAAGGAAAGAAACTGGTGATACCGCTGTTATATTCCTGAAACGGTCTGAAGGGGCAAAATTTGCACAGATTTTTTTATTATATTGGGCAGCTCTTCTCAGTGTATCAGCCATAACTTGGGGAAGGGAAACACTAGTGTTCAAACTCCTGACCAACTGGCAAGTAGGCTATGGTAGATAGGAGTAGCTCAAAGAATCAAGGCATTGTGGACAGTGGGGCTTTGGGGTTAAGAGGGTAGGCTATTGAGGGCTAGGGTTTTAGTGCAGTCTATGGAATTTAACACCCCTACAAAACGTGGCCCGAATGAGTTAAAGCAGTTCACCAGGACAAAGAGGGTAATAGGGAAAAGGCAGGGGAGCCATGGCCACCCTGGACTTGGGGCAGTTGGTGAATGGGGAGGTAAGGTTATTTGATGAGGTCACAGGAGAAACCACCAGAGGAAATTGTGTGCTAGTTCCAGGAAGAACATGTAGCTAACAATCTCTACCACGGCCTGGTTGGGCGACATTAAGAAACTATAGACTGAGGTCAAAACCTGATGCAAGAGACATAATGACAGCTTTGCATTATTTAGGACACAGTATGCTAAAGAGGTTATAATCTTGGAAGAAGGTTGAATCACCTCCTCTATCTCTCCTATTACTGGGGCTTGAGTGATCGGGCTTTAATTTTCTCTGGATTTTAATTCTTCTCACTGGGTGCCAGGGTTTTAAGAAATGGTAGAACTAACTGTAAACACCCATTTCCCACCTGGGATCCCATGGGTCTATGATATAGAGGTGAAGGATTCCATTTCCTCAATAGAGAAGGGACTCTGAGTGAGGATCCACCTGCGGCATGTGATATTGGCAAGACCAATATAGGCAGCTTCCATATGTACCCAGTCACTCTTTATAACGTCCGTTTTTCTGATCATAAAAGAAGTAGGTAGAACCAAATAAGACACAAGACACAAGAGTGGGTCGTCACCACACTCAACAGGGGTCAGGGCTAACAGTCCAAGGAGACTTTATGCCTGGTACCAGGGTTTTGGGGTGAAACCAGAGGGCAGACTACAAACTCGGAAATGAAGCCTCACTGAAGAGAAAGGGTCAGAGGTGGGGTTGGTGAAGAAAGTGAAAATAGTCTTAAAGACCATATCTGGGGGGCACCTTTGCCTCTAAGAATACCAAAGGGGTGCTGGGAACTCCACTGTCACACCCTCAATGTCAGGCAAGTGTGTATACCAACCAAAGTAGAACCTTACCAATCGCCACTGGTGAATATGGTGCACAGCGATCAATGAGCTAGTGGGTGAGTTTGCCGCAGGCAACCTGGAGATAAGAAAGAGGGTTCTAGAGCAGCTTAAACTCCTGATGGGGTGCACGGGAATCAGGATATCCTATTGGGTCACCAACACCAGTGTCAGGGTGTTGCGGTATTCAGAGGGCCAAAAAATGCCACAAAATCACACCACACGACAGACCACATGTGAAAAAGGCTGCCTCTGAATGAAGTTGGAAAAGAAAGGGGCGGGCTGTGAAGGCATGGACATTATAAAGGGTATGGAACGTGTACATAAGGAGAATATACAACCACTGGTGGCTGTGGAGTGTTGCATTTGGCCACCGGCACTAAATCACTGCTGCTGGCACTAAGTCACTGAAGGTGGACTGAGGGAGCACCTGGTTCTGGAATATGAATGACTCTCAGTTGGCCAACACCTACCTAGCTACAAGTTTCTTAAATATGACAAATACCCATGTCTAAAACATGAAAATGAATGAATAAAATTATCTTACATTTCACTAATAATTTCACTAATAATTATGAAATGTATGTCCAAGAGCTTGCCATATTTCCAGGAAACATATGCTTATTAGTATAATGAACTTAGCCATTAAAACTAATATTGTGGTACATTAAAACAGAATGTATCTGGATCATCCATCTGAAATTTTTATTAGTATTTTTGAGTATTCTCTTTTCCTTAAATTTTCCATTGCTTACCTTTGAAATGACTTCAATATTTTAGCTTTAGATATTTTTATTTTTTGAAATTGTTTTTATAGAGAAAATGTAGACATAAAAGCACATGACCAACTTAGTCACATTCTAGCTATTGACAGTCGATTGATACTGGGAATAGGAGAGTCAATGTCTTTGTGGTATGGCTATTGGTACAATGACCACACTGCAGTTGAAGGTCCTCTACACCTGTTTCTATAATGCCAACACTGATTGTCTTAGTAAGTTAGCTTTAAAAAAAGGCATGAAGTTTGAAGGTTGGGGTGAAGGGGATATAGGGACATGGGGAGTCTGGAAGGAGTTGGGCAAATGAGTATGAATATAATTAATGCATTGTGTGGATGGATGGAATTTCCAAAGAATAAATTTAAAATTTGATATTAAAAATGGTAAGTGCAAGGGAAACCTTTAAAGCAGGATCACACAATTTAAGTCCAAGAACCAAGAGCTGTGCAGTGGCTTTGATAAATAGTTACTTAGGGAAACAGGAGAAGGGGAGCCTCATCATCTTTGGTTACCTAAAGGATTCCAGTGCCGAACTCTTTATTACACTACAGGCTCCCAAAGCCACACCTAGCCCTTCTGTGCCTGCTTGTGTTTGCCACTGTCTTCTCCATCAGCCTATATAGTTCCTCAAGACAGGATGGTGTTGAGGTCATCTTTGTAAGGGACATTTTCATGACGAAGATTTCTTTCACAAAATAGATTCAATATTCCCTCATGACAATTTGGGGATTGTGTGTCCTTGGCAGTCTCAATACCATCAGGCAGCTTGTGAAATACCTAGAGAAGTCCTTAAAATGCTTATATCCATTTCCAGTCATCTCTGGGAGCTGTCTCACTTGTCTGTACCTGTATATTACTGCATGGAACCAAGCTAATCCTCTGGCTGATTTTAGTCTGTGATTGTTGAACTGGATTTTTCTAGTGTATTGAGGCTCCTCTGGATCTGACTCAATGAGAAAGCCTGTCTGAAACCTAGAGCCTCCACACTTCATTTCTAATGAGATACTGATTTTGCAGCCTTTCCTCTCATAATCGAGAGAGCCTTTTTTTTCCAAATGGGTCGGTTGTAACTTGAGAACACTTAGGTTATTTGATTTATGGAATATGTACAGAGGATGGGTTTCCGATGCCAGGAAAAACTGGAACAGCTAAGAATTGACTGATTGCTGGAACACTTCCCTGCTCGTCTGTAATCACTTATGTAGACTAAGTGTTAATGCCTAATTATTTGGCAACGAGAAAATCTGTTTGTAAAGATTCACCTTCAAAACGGCCAGTAGATTTCCAATGCTCTCTTCAACTCATAAGAGTTCCGGGCTGTGGACATCTGATCTCAATCAACTGCCTCAGACTAGGGTCCTACAATATGAAGATGTCTTTAATCTTACAGAGCAGCAGAGGCTATGGTCCAGTAGCTCTGCATTATTAGTAGTATGTCCTTAAATCTTAAGGGACATGGCCAATAGACTATTGCACTCTTTAGAAATTAAATGAGAATGAATGGCTATGCGTGTTAATTGGATTATGAATGAGAATAAGAAAAACAGGTCTTGGATTTATGCACGTGCAAGCTTGTATTAGTGTGTAGGTTTGTGTAAGCATACCTATGTGCATATGTGTACATGTATGGGCCTGCATGTGGATGTCAGATATTGACACCAGATGTCTCTTTCAATTACTCTCTACCTTATTACTGGGTTTCTTCCTGAGCCTGTAGTTCACCAATATGGCCAGGCTACTTGATCAGTGAATTCGGGGGAATTCTCCTGACTTCTTACCCCCGCATGTGCTACTGCCTCCAACTTTTATATGGGCACTGCAGATCAAACTCAGGTCCTTACATCATTTGAGGGACAAGCTCTTTACCAAATGAGGCATCTCCCCACTTACAATCTTCTAATCTAGCAAACAACTTAACATATAAAAGTCTTCTTTGCCTCAGATATATTAAAAAAAACAGTAGTCAAACATAAAATATTCATCATTTGCACAGACATGTTCTTAAATTCTTGGAACATAGATGAATAGATAAGGAAGGAATCCTACTGAAACTACAGAATGCAACTCATGAGGTTAATGAATAGAATATGGTGCCCAGTAGACAGTCATCTCCAAGTCAAGGCGAAGTTCCATAGTTCAACAGTGTCTGAACCCACACACAACTAAGAAGCTGGGATTTATAGATTTCACTGCATCTTCCTTTGCATGTTCAGGCAACAAATATAAAAATTTTATTATTGGGGCATATAATTTTCTATGAGAAGACTGTCAATTTTTAAAATGACTAAGCTATCCCAACATGGGAGAGTTAAGAAGTACAGGGGCAGGCAATAGGTGGTGGTGAGAGAGTAACTTGAGGGACTGGAGGAAATGAGATCAAGGCAAGAAATCAAGGGCAACTTTCACAAACGTTAGACTTGATTGACTAGGTGGAAAGTGATCTGGCATTGTTAGTGATGAATGGTCTAGAGCCTTGACCTTAATTTAGAGAGATAATAGACATTAATATTCACCTTTTCATTCATTAATCATTTATATGCTCTCTGTGTATGAGACATGTGTTAAAGGAGCATATTCTAGCATTGGCAATCAAGAATGGCAAATCCTGGTACTAATGTGACCACTACTCCCATGACAGATATCATCAACCAGTCACATCACTCTTCATATTCCTGACGTGAACACTGTCCTTTTGATCACAGACATAAATTCTCACTATCTTTCCACCAGAGGAAGCACAATGCAGCAAAATCAGGAATGGGTATGGGCACCAGCGTGATGTTAAAAATGTAGGGATAGGAGCTAGAGAGTTGCCTTAGGAGTTAAGAGTACACGCTGCTCTTGCAGGGGATCAGTTTTATCTCCAGTATCAGTGATGGGCAGCTTACAGCCACCTGTAATTCCAGCTCCACCACCCTCTTTCAGACTCCATCATGGACACCCACATTCATTTGTGCACAGATCTACACACACACACATACACACACATAATTAAAACAATAAATCTTAAAACAATAGAATAGGCATATAGAAGTGGACATATCAAAACAAGTAACACTTGTAAAGGAGACAGGAAATATGTAAATCACTAGATATTCTGATCAATGGAATTTATTCATCATAGTAAAAACCTGACATTAAGATTTCCATCTTAGCCAATTAGAGGTTGCTTTTTTATTGCTGTGATAAAATAATTGACAAGAACAATTCAGGAAAGGAAGGAAGGGGTTACTCTGACTCACAATTCCAGGGCACAGTTCACCGTGACAGGGACATCATGGCATTAGGAGACTGAGGTTATTGGTCACCTTGTTCCTCCTGTCTGGATGTAGACAGTAATAAGTGCTGGCATTCGGCTCACTTCCTTCTTTTTATTCTAAGTCCCCCCCAAAAAGTGCTGCCATGTTTAGGGTGGGTTTTCCTACGCAAGTAGCCAAATCTAGAAACTCCCCTGCAGATTTTCTCAAAGATTTGTTTCCATGGTGATTCTAAATCTCATCAGGTTGACAATTAAGATTAGTTATCACACCTGGCAATATCATTCTCTGAGTTTTATGAGGAAAAATGGGTCTATAGGGAGAGAAAAAAAAACAGTTTTAAGGAATTAGAGCTAAAGTTTCTTGTGAAACATTCAAACAGAAAAATGCTAGTAAAAATGGTTATGAGATTTTGTAAGTTAGATACACTATCAAAGCCAATAAGAGACGATAGTGTAGGGGGTTTCTGTAGTACGAACATTAAAGTTTCTTTTTCTAGGTTTGGATCTTGTCTCCATCAAGTACCATTATGAGCTCAGTCAAGGTTCGAATATGTCTTAACCTCTTGTATCGTTATGTGACAGAGGCAAAAGTAGTACCTATCACACAGGGTATCTTGAACACTACCTGAATTCCCACACTATGTGCTTTGTCATTATATTTGGAGGGCAGATGAATCAGTGTTACTGCTCAGAAAAGAAAAATACAAAGTAAGACAAGACGAGTGAGCACAGAGCACTGAGCACACCACACTCTAAAGTGTTTGTCGTCTAGTTCAATGAAATGCCAGGTGATGTGATATAAACTACAGAGGACACAGGGGGTCCAGGTCAAAATAGATGATTATACCCTGAACACAGAAAAGAAATTTGTTCTTTTAAGTACAGAGATGGTTTAGAAACCAGACTGCAGCAGCGAATTCTGAGCCAATTAGATCCTGATAGAACAGTGGTTTCTGAACATGGGAGTTGTAATCCCTTTGGGAGTCAAACGACCCTTTCACAGGGGTCCCTTATTAGATGTCCTACATATCAGATATTTACATTATAACAGTAGCAAAATTACAATTATGAAATAGCAACAAAAATTATTTTATGGATGGGGATCACCACAACATGAGGAACTGTATTAAAGGCTCACTGTGTCAACAGGGTTGAGAACCACTGTCCTAGAAGGATCAGATGTATCTCAAAAGGAAGTGTGAGACCTATACCAGCACCTATACTTACTTAAAAGTCAAAATGAAGAAGCCAAAGACAAGAGTTTGATGGTGAAATGGTTCAATAAATACCATGGTGGTTCCAAACAGCCATTTCCATGATGCTAAGAGTAACTCCAGGTCACGAATTTGGTTGCATCTGCTGCAAAATACTCCAGAAATGATAAGAATCAGAGAATAGCACATCAAGTCTGTTGTGAAATACACTTTTTGTGCACTGTGGAGATGTGTCTTTGCCAAGGTACCTTCTGATTGGATTTTAAAAGAGCTGAATGGCCAATATCTAGGAAAGAAGAGGTTGGGTAGGACTTCTGGGCAGAGAGAGAGGAGACAAGGCGAATGGAGGCATGGAAGAGATGCCAGAGGACACAGATAGGAAACAGGAGGTGCAAAATGGAAGAGACGTAAAAATCCATGAGGCAAAATGGATTAATATAAATAGATTAATTTAAGTTATAACTCCTGGGATAAGCCTAAGCTATGCACCGACTGAGCTTTCATAATTCATAAGAAGCCTCTGTGTCATTATTTGGGGCTGGCAGGAGAAAACAAAGTCCGTCTACACAGGTCGTTATCACCTTCAAGTGGAATTGCGGAAATAACGCTTGCCAAAGTCAGTGTGAGCACATGCCACTTCTCCCAGAGAATTCTCTCAATCAGAACCTCCAACTCTACTGCTAGCCGGACATACATCAGTTAAGCAGCTGTCATGTTTCAAGGACATTTTATATCCACTCTTCCTTCATCCGTCTCTGCTTTCATCACCTTGGCACAGGTAGCGCTTCATCTTACCTGGGTGGTTTGCAGAAGTCTCCCTGTAAAACATTCCCCAAACTGAGCCATGTGATTTCCCAGCTTTGAATAAAACTACAAGCCTGGGCTGTGCACCATGCCATTACTCTTTCACTTTGCTCTTACTTCCATCATCTGTATTTGGGTCTCACAGACCTCCACACCCTCACCAAATATACCAAGCTCTCTCCTGAATCTTCTATGCTGCTCTTATAAGCCCTTGGATTTTCCAGGGGGTACAAATGAGACCTACAGTTATGGCAACTCTCATGTCAAGTGTGAGTCTTCCAGTACTTTTTCTGGGCTTGCCTCTGGGTAACCCATATCTCTTTCTAAGACCTCCTCTTCAATTGTCTTCATTATGTTTTTCTGATATGCTAACTTTGGTTTACTTATGACCTGTTTGCTATTGTATCTTTCACTGGAATATAACCCCCAAAAACAGCAGGAACCAGGGTTGGCTATTGTCCAGATTAGGCTCAATAGACTCGTTGTCTAGAATCCATGATACCTTTAGGTTCCCTTAAAATATTTTATTTATGTTTATGTGATATATTATGCTTATTATTTTGTAGTATGATAAATGTCTTGAAAATTTAGGTATAGAAGAATTATGCCTCAATATTATAAAGGGCATATTAGATCTCAAATCCAGACAAATTGATGCAATGTCTATATAACATATCAAAGCAGATGCTGGCCATCAGCTACTCCCTGCATCTCTCAGTCCCTCGCTATTACAGGGCATGACTGGCATACCCTGATCCCTACCCTAAACTTCCAGTCCAGGGGCTGGGCTGCTCTTCCCCAGATGCATTCCCTATATAATTCAGCCACTTTGGTTACTGATCCTTTTCTGTCCACTCTAGTGGTCAGTCTCTTGGCCCAGACTGCCCAGGAGTTGCTATCCCTTCTCCACCCCCTACCTTTACATGGCCTGCTCAGGTCATGTCCAATTTGTACTTTCCCAGATATCCCTGCCTCTGGCTGTACTTGCCTGTTTATCTACAATAAAGCTTCTTCTCCACTACACATAGGAACAGCCACACCCTTTCCGTTTTACTTCTTTCCTTCATTCATATGTGGCAAACCCACAACCAACATCATGTCAAGTAAGGCTAAATTGAAATCATTTGCTTTCAACTCAGAAACAAGAGTGGTCACTGTCTCTTTTCTAATCCAATATCATTTGAGAAGTTTTAGATAGATTACATAGGCAAGACAAGAAATAGACAGCAAAGTATGTGTGTCAATGCCATGACTATATGTGCCCAAAGCCCATTAGAACTATTACATTAAGTTTCAGGACCCAATATCAACACACACTTATACTAGTAGCTTTTCTGAACATCCACTAAAAATAAGTAACATATAGAGAAATAAATATAATGAGGGAAGCAAACTTTATAGTAATGAAAACTAGGAAATTGTAGAAAAAGATATTATAGAAGTAACAAAATGGAAAAATGTGCCACATTCATGAATTATAGGAATATTGTTAAAATATGCATATACCCAATGCAATATATAGATTTAATGCAATCTTTATTAAAAAGTCAATGATGCCTTCAGAGAACTAAAATACAATACCAAAATTCATATAGAATCAAAAAAGGCTTTAAATAGCCAGCATAATCTTAAGCAAAAAGAAGAAAGCTAGAAATAGCTCAGTTTCTGAATTGAGGACATACTACAGAGCCATAGTATTTAAAGCAGCATGGAGAAGATGCTTAGGCCGATGGAACAAAACAGGGATTCTGTAAATAAGCCAAAGCACCAGAGCCAACCTATTTTTGTCAGAGGTGTCAAAACGTATATCGAAGAAAGATCAGAGTTGTCTGTAAAAGGTGTTAAGAAAACTGGGTATTTACTGCAAAAGATGGAAACGTGACTCCAACATTTCACCCTGTCCAAAGTTAGTTCAAGATGAACTAAACACCTACACAAAACACTCAAAACTGAGGAATACACTTCAGGAATTCGGTACAGCAAATGATTTCTTGAGGACTCCCAAAACAAAAGAGCAAATGGGATCCCAGCAAAGTGAAATGTCTGTATAAAGCAAGCAAAAAAATAAATAAAATAAGCAATCTACAGGATGGAAGAAATTATTTCCCAACAATTGTTATAATGAAGGGTTAATACCCAGAAACTGTAAAGAAATAAAAAATTCGCAGCCATGAAGAATTAATCGAACCTAAATGAGTAAGTAATGTAAAACTTTCTTAAAGATCTTAATAGTTCTATATAGCATCTTATCTTCTGCACTGAAGATGTAGTTCAGTGATTCTCAAAGTGCCTTGTGCAAAACTAACATTTTAGAATTGTGTGAGTCATGGGAAATATCTTATAATTATGAGGGATAAAATGGAATTCACAAGGTGACTTAGACGTTCTATATGCTGTGGGTAGAGGAGGCTCCCTAGCGATAGGTACCAGAGTAGGATTTGCCTAAAATTGATTTGAGAGAAAATGTTCTCTGGAAGAACTGGAAGGGTCACAAGGAAATGAGACCATGAGGAGGTTTCACAAAAAGCTGGTACACAAGACAATTTTGGCCTAATTCTACCTGGAAAGTAAAGAGATGCAAACATCACTTAGCAATGCTGTCTAAGTTTATGCTCTCAGATTTACCAGCCATTGCTGGGAAGGCTGCCATCAAAAGGGTGAAAATCCATAAGCACTATGGGTCTTGATGCCTGTTAGCAACAGCGCCTGTGGGCAGAGTTCCCAAGAAAGTGCAGAAGACACTCTTCTCAAATACATTACTCCGTCCCCTGGCAAGGAGACTTATTATTCACACTCTGTTTTGATTACAGTGAAGATATCTTCACAGCCAATTTTGTAATTCTACGGAATTGAGGAGACATAGACAAGAATAGGTATATTAAGCATGTGTAACACACATAAATGACTTACGGTCAAAAGATAGGCCTTTGAGGCTAAAAACTATCATAACTTTGTTATAACTACTATCATCTAGTAGTAATTAGTCCCTTGCACCTGAGATGACTCTCAGAATCTCACTTAACTAATTAAATGGAAGAAAGTGACATCATTGGACTAGAGAGGTGGCTCCGTGGTGAAGAGAACGTATTGCTTTTTGTAGAAGACCCCAGTTTGGTTCCAGCCACCACGTTAGGTGGCACAAGGGGATCCAAAGCCTCTGGCCTCTGGGAGTACCTAAACTCACATACACATATCTGCACAGAGACATATACACACAGTAAAAAAAATAAAAACACAAACCTTCAGAAAGAAATATCATGACGCATCTTCCAAGAAGAGGTCATAAGAAGGCCCACAGCTTCCAACTTTAGTGCTTGCCCTGGATGCAGCCAGAAAGAAATCTGAACACTCTAAGCTGCCTTGCTGCTCAAGCTTGGCATGGAAAATCCAAGAAAGAAGAGACAAAAAGAAGGGAAGAGAGAGAGTAACAGGCAGGCACATGGACACAGAGAAGGAGAGAGACAGAGAAGCCAAGTTGAGCACCTACTCACCCAGATATCAAAAATTGACTATTAAATAAGCTATTGTGAACCTTCCAACTCCACCAGATACAATGTAGAAAAGAAAGAAGGAACCAGCCTACAGCTAAAATAAGGACCCTGAGCACACCAGCTAAATTAACTCTCAGCGGGTTGACATTTGGATATGTAGCTGGGACCTTAGTTACCCAAAAGTCTCTCTGTACCATCCACATTCAGGACCACAATATCATGAGAAATGATGCTACTGTTCCCAGTCCCTAAGTTTTTACTGTAGTTTATCAGACAGTAGCTGATAACTGGCATCCACTGTTCTAGGGACTCTCTAAGGGGAGTGATTGAATATCCCAATCAGTAACTAGCTGTTTACAATAGCCATGATATTAAAAACAGTAGTATGTTTAATACTATTAATTATTAATATTATCATTAAAGTAATGCCGGTTATTTAGAAAACACATAAAAGCCCAAGAAGATAACTAAAATTACCTATACTCCTACTACCAAGATGCAGCTTTAAAATGCATGTGCCATGTATTAGCATGAATAAATGTCACTTCTTAGTAAATAAAAGCACAGCCGTGTATTAAAGGTTTACAATAATAAAAGTTTTGTACTGCTCATGAGTCATGGGTTAAAAGGGATTTTTTTTTCAGGCAACAAGGGGAGGCAACTTGACCTATAGGTTCCAGGAAGCCTCCTCCCTATAAATGGTTGATTTACAGAGCCCATGTTAGCATGCCTCTGCTCCACAAGATCTGTAATGTTTGAAGAGGCTAGCCCAGGCTAGCTCTCACATAGGAGTCTCAGAAGAGCAGAAGGGAGAAGATGAGCAAGACCTCTTGAAGCCTAGACTCAAAACTCCTGCAGCTTTATCACTTCTGTCCGTTCCTGGGCAATAAAGCCACGAGGCTAGGGAGAGCAATGTCAGCCAGAGACAGTGACTCCAACACTTGAGGGAGAATGAACTCTGCAGAGGTGCACATGTGCAGGGATGGGAGACCTGTGAGGCTAGTTCTGCATCCTACAACATTATACTTTGAATTGCATTTTTCCCAACAAAGTTTTTAAGAACTGTTGTGCTTACAACATGTTTGAAAAACACAATTTAGATTAGTAACCTTTCTTAAAGGTATCACTGGTGGTCCCCAAAGAGACGGAGTGACACTATTAGGAGGTAAGGCTTTGTTGGAGTGGGTGTGGCCTTGTTGGAACTGTGTCACCGTGGAGGCAAGTTTTGAGGTTTCATATATGCGCAAGTCATACCCAGAGTCTCAGTTCACTTCGTACTCTATGCAGGATGTAGAGCTCTCAGCTCCTTCTCCAGCACCATGTCTGCCTGCATGCGGCCATGCAGCACGGCCATAATGATAATGGACTAAATGTCTGAAACTGTAAGCATTTAGTATGCTTTTCTTCATAAGAGTTGCTGTGGTCATGGTGTCTCATCACAGCAATAGAACCCTAACTAAGACAGTATCCATTATCCTCCAAGCATTTCTTTTCTCTATGGAGAAACCTTGAAGCTCTCCAAACAAAATTTTCAAAGAATAAATCATTTCCTTCAGGTTCCATTTACCATGCTCCAAACTGCAGGTTACTGTCTGGGGCTAAGTGAACATGGCCTAGCACCACATCCTTAGAGTTTTGGTGTCCTCTGAACTGGGAGACTGAACGATGGGTAGTGACGGGGTCACTGGGGACTTGGGATAACTTTTATTGCCATATTCTGATGAAGAGTTTATCTCAAAGACTTGTAAATACAATAAACTGCATTAGAAAGGTCATCACCAAGATTCATTTCTGAGGGAAGTATGCTTTAGGCAGAAACACCTCACCTGCTGGGCTTATGCGCCCCAAATATTAAACCCTGCAAACACATAAAGGTTAAACAAAAAAGTCAAACTCAGCAGGTGACCTAGGTAAATGGGTCAGTTTGAAAAACACCCAGAAAGAAATGGTGGCAACTGGATCATTGTCTTGAGTCACAACATGGATTTCAACTCTTCATTGACAGAGCCATTAATCAGACACTTATTTTTAGAACATCCTAGAAACTAAAGTTTCATTCTGGCTTGCCATTGTCCTCTCTTAGGTCAGTGATACATGGCAGATTATTTTGATGCCTACTAAGGAGCATAAGCATCTATCTAATCCATCCATAGTATCATGAAGCACACAAATGTCGGCATAGCACAGATTATACCTGGTCAGAATTCTTCCAGACTAATATCTTAATTAGATGGCCCGGTAGTGTCTGTTCTGATGTAAAGAAGACTTGGGAATAAATGCTTACCTACTTAATATGCCTATAAGGTTTTAAAAATGAATGAGCAATATTGATGATGATGGGGAGAAAATGGAACTCTTATGAACTGAAGGTTAGAATAAAAATTGGCTTGACTGTTTTGGGAAGTAGTATGGTGACTTCACGTACAAAATTGCTACATTGCCTAGGAAAAGCAACAATCTGTACACTGAAGAGCTATTTGTCATTACATCATTATTTACAATCCCCATGATACAGAAACAATCTAGATATTTATGGCATAGGGAAGGTGGATCTCTGGGGTCTGATGGTCAGCTGGCAAAGCCAATAAGCAAGCACCATGTCTGATGAGTGTCCTTGTCTCACATTCAAGTACTAACCTTTAGCTTTCAAGATCGAATTAGATCAAGCACATTCAAGATGGTATGGCCATGGAAGAGAAACTCTGTCTCAAAAACTTAAATGAAGAGCAACCCCTGGTCTCCACCTATTTATGTGCACACATACATGAACACAAACATCACACATACACACATGAACACACACACAGCACGCAAACAAGGTGCATAGTTATCAAAGAAGACACCTAATATCAACCTCTAACCCACATGTGCCAACACCAAAGACTGTTGTGTAGGCTTAAGAACTTTAATTTACATTCTGAGTCTTGGTTCTCCATCTGAGACTTAGGGATCCACCAGTATATTGATTGGGGTAGTGAAAGTGAGTTTCTGGTGTTGGGAGCCACCTGGAGGCACAGGTGGTCCTGCAGTTTGGAGGTAGCCATGTGGGGCTGAGCAACCCTGCCTGCACCCTTGCCTGCACATGCTCAGACCAGCAGAATGGCATTAACCAATCAGGACAGCGTTCAAGCTGCTCCACCGTTTAAAAGCAGATGCCTCGGGACCCTACTTCCTCTCTCTAAGCTTTCTCTCGTCCCTGCTCTATCTTCCCTTCCCCCAATTTTCCTCAAGGAAATGCTCCAAATAAAGATGTGACCAGAGAAGGAATTCTCGTTTTTGGTGGCGTTCATTCCTGCGGGACAGGATGGCCCCCCGCAACTGGTGCCGAAACCCGGGACGCTGAGGGACCCTGACAACTACGCCGGGGGACCCTGAGAAAGCCCGGGAGAAAAAGCCAAGATCAGACACCAGCACAGAGAGCCTTGAATTTCAGAACTCTGAGAACATGGAGCGGTGAGTGACGTCTGTGAATCCCCAGAAAGGGGAGGAAAAGAAATGTAAAAAGGAATTTCAAAGGATAGGCCTAAATAGAAAAGAAAATACAAAAAAAAAAAAAAAAAAAAATCAAAGTTAAGGTATCTGAAAGAAGGTACAAAAAGCAACGGGGAAGAAAAATCCCTTAAGTTCAATGCAGGTGGAGCTGAGAAAAAGCGAGGTTTACGGTTGGGAGATCCGCGGCTTCCTCCGTGCATACTCGCTGATAGAGACTGGAGGCAACAGTCTCGTAGGGAGGCAAACTTGATCACTGCCTTCCCTGTTCTTAAAGAGCCACAGAGCTTTTGGAGGTGATTTTCGCCTAATTTTGTTAGAGAGCTCAGTCTCTGGCTCTCACGTACAAAAAACTTTAATTTTTGACTGAGAAAGACAAGCTGCTTGATCGTGCTGAGAGTGCTGGCGGCAGCCGGCCCGCCTTTGAGCGGTAATGCCTGATTAAAAACACGGAAGTGGGCCAGGCACGGTGGTGCACACCTGTGATCCCAGCTACTCAGGAGGGAGACGCAAAATTGCACTCTCCAGTGCTAGCTCGTTCGGGAGGCGTGGCCATGCTAACCAGTTGCTGGCGGGAAATTTGCTGGAGTCCTCAGAGGCCTGCGAATAGCCAGGTCGCGGGCAGGCTAAAGTCCGTGTGACATCAGAGGCTATATGTCCCGGCCTTCTGGCGGGGCTATGGTTTTTGGAGGACTTTTTCAGCACCTGAGCGGACTCGCCTGACTGAGGCGGAAGCTGTGTGGTGAGCAGCGGCGCCATAGAAGGCAGAGAGGAGCTGAATCGGCTCTGCGGGAAAAACTGTGTTTCCATAGCATCATGGGCGGGCGGAGATGAGTTCCCAGAGAACGGGGCTCCGCGCGCGGGCAGACCGGGCCCTCCACGGGTGGGCGGATGCCCCCCCCCCTCGCCGGAGCTTGAAAAAGACTCACAGCCGGCGGTGCGAATTCATTGCCTGAGGTAAAACGGCGAGCCCGCGCAAGGCCCGGGGCGGAGCCATGCCTTTGGGCCATGCGGAGCGCGCCATTATGGGCTTCAGAGGCGGAGCTGTGGCAGCCGCCGCTGTCCGCTGCTGCCGCCCTCAGCCAAGGTCGCCAAAAATTCAGTCAGATAAAAACATTTGTCGCCAAAAGATTAGTCAGATAAAAACATTTATCCCCCAAACATCGCCCCTTTGTCAGCAGGAAATAGTAAGATGATCGATGCTACGCCCATTCTCCCTTAAAGAACTGGTCGTGATTATCATAATAAAGGCATGTTTACCTGGTTACCGTATCCTAGGTAACAAAGAAAGGCGGACCTTTTGCCTGAGGCACCTGGTGAGATAAACAATGCTACCTAGAGGTTTTTCCATCTGAATAGGGGAGCTGGAGAGATGGCTCAATGGTTAAGAGCATTGCCTGCTCTTCCAAAGGTCCTGAGTTCAATTCCCAATGACAACTGCTTTGGTTTTTAAACAATAGAGGGGGACTACATTACCAGTGACAGCTTCCCCCAGAGAAAGGATTTCTCTTGCATTCTTTACATTTAATTTTTAATTCAAAATTTTGCTGGTACAGGCAAACAAGATTTGCTTTTTGAAGCAGAGACCTGCAGATCTCTAAGTTCAAAACCAGCCTACTTCCAGTACTGATTGTGCTGAATTTTTACACTGAGAGTTTTTAGTACTCTTAAATGTTAATTTGGGAGGAGAGTTTTGTTTATGTTTTTCTAGGAATGCTGACATACATCTGGATGCCAGCGAGACCGACCAGAGAGATAAAGAAGACGACCCAGTGGATGCTGAGTGTCCTGCTGTGAAAGATTCATGCGGAGACAGCAGAGATGACCTTCTGGGCGGTGCCAAGAGCAGCTGTTTCACACCATCGACTTGAGCAACACCCTGTGCAACCTCTTATCTCTTACTCTACTTTGCCTTTTCCTTCCTTAGGAATGGGTGGGAGCAGAGATATCCTTGGCATGCTGCGTCTAGGTGGGGACCAGATTGGAAAATAGTTTTGCCTTATTGCTCTTAAAGACAATAATTAGGGGGAGATGTTGGGAGCCACCTGGAGGCACAGGTGGTCCTGCAGTTTGGAGGTAGCCACGTGGGGCTGAGCAACCCTGCCTGCACCCTTGCCTGCACATGCTCAGACCAGCAGAATGGCATTAACCAATCAGGACAGCGTTCAAGCTGCTCCACCGTTTAAAAGCAGATGCCTCGGGACCCTACTTCCTCTCTCTAAGCTTTCTCTCGTCCCTGCTCTATCTTCCCTTCCCCCAATTTTCCTCAAGGAAATGCTCCAAATAAAGATGTGACCAGAGAAGGAATTCTCGTTTTTGGTGGCGTTCATTCCTGCGGGACAGGATGGCCCCCCGCATTCTGGTACATCATGAGCCTTGAATAAATGTAAACAATAGAAAAGTAGACATGGTCTTGAGTGCAAGATGTCTTTGTCCCAGAAATGTCAATGAGACCGATAAGACAGCTGCAACAGAGTCTTTCTACCTCACTAAATGCAAGCACAGCTCATGAAAATACAAAAAGGAACTAGACTCAGGAATAATCTGGGTACATCATAATAAGTTTAGTTAAATTTAACAATAGAAATTTCATCATTCTCACCAGACACATATAATAAAACTTGAAGATAAAGAAATCGAACAAACCCCAATGCTACTTATTAAAATTCAGAAAAACAAATGAAACCTTGGCATTATAGCTCCAAGGAATCTAGTTAACATCAGAAGCTATTTTTCCTCACTTCTCAAAATATTCATTTTCCCTCCCAGGCAAAAGAATGCTGTTTTAATGCCAATAGCCAAAAAGAAACTTCATGTCCAAACTTCTACAGGTCAAATTCTCTGCCTTCCAAATCAACCATGCAGAAAAAAAAGAAAATTCCATTAATCACAGGACAATGGTCAGCTCTTATTTACCTAGGTTTAAAATGCATTGGAAATAAAAAAACAAATAACCATTGAGGTTTTATATAATTTCACATAAAATAAACATATGTTAGTGAATTATGACTCATTCTTTTCTTAATCCATGAGTAAGTTCTTATCTGGGAGATTTATTTAGCTGATTTTAACTCCGTTTCCCCAATATTATTTTCTTGGTTTGTTCTTTAAATTTAAAATGATGTCTTCTGTAGTCGGTGCCAATGGCAATTCCTACTTGTACCCTGATTTCACAATTTTGACACATTGGAAGATCGTTTGACACTATGAAAGATTTTAACTGATAGATACATTATAGTCCAGATTGATTAACAAATGTCTGTGAGAATAAGAATGAGTTAGAAAGGATTAAAGTCAGGAGTGGAGAAGACAAAAGGAAAAGAGATCAAAGTATGTATATAACACAAGCAGATTAAAGTTTTGTGTCTAACACATAAAGATTTGTGACTTAAAAGAATTTTTTTCAATGTACAGAATTAACTCTGAAGCCCAAGTTAGCTTCAAACTCAAGAACTCCTTCTCTGTTCTCGTGAATGATGAAATTACAGGTATGCTCCACCATGCCTTGCTCTTGGAATACAGTTTTACAGTATATAAAATACAGTGTCAATATCCAGTACTGAGAAAGAATTCCTGATTCAGGGTAATTGCACTGAACACAACTGTATACTAAGCATGAACTGCTGTCTTCTTCAGGCGTTTGTGATTGAGAGTATTTGGAAGTTGCCCAAAGACACAGTGGAGACACCTATGCTGATTCCTTGCCTAACATTTATAAGACCTGTGCACACACTGCCAACTCTGTAAATAAATCTTTACACTGGTACTGTCAGCTCTCTGGAACATGTGTATTCCACACATGTCAAGGGCAGCTGTTCTGCACCTGCTCAAGAGCAATGTGGGTCAAACTCTGTGGGTTACAATATCGTTAGAAGGTTTAGGGGCCTAAGAAAAAAATCTGGAGCTTTAATTATGACAAATCCTTCGACTCATTTCTCATAATGCTGAAGGTGTAAATGCCATCAGCTTGCATGGCAACCCCGTGATGGGGTTCAGGAGCAAGGCTGAGGGTATGCACTTCCAGAGAGCATCTCATCAACAGTGCCCAGCCTACTCAGCACATCATTGCTTTGCTCACTGATCTACGAAGACCCAGCAAAACAAACATTTTCATCAAGTTGATTGCAAATGTTTCTGTTACAGAGAACCATTGCAAATAGTCTTGAATGTGTGTGCTTATTCTTAGCAAGCAGGGGTCTGCTCTAAGGGTCTATGAGAATTTGTCTTACCATCTTCATCTCAGGGGTGTCTCTCATAGAAGAAGAAACAAGCATTTCTTCCATGACAACTTAGCAATCTGGGATCCTCCTGAGAACCAAGGCTGTACCTAAAATATTCATGGCTCTGATTCCCACAGGCTGATAAAGGGATGTCCCGACTAATGACATTTCCCCTGGTGCATGATCCAGTACATGCCGTTCCAGGGATATGGTAAGATTGTCCCACTCTTGAGATTTTATTTCTCTGCAATGTTTCACTGTTGCTCAGATAAATCTCTTAATATATAAGCATGTGAAACAATGAAAGAATTATTCCAGTTCATTTTTTGGACTAATCTGATCCTGCTACTCATAAATTATGGATGATTCCATCTTGGGGCATTTTCCTTCCGCTCACTTTATAATTTAGTCTGACATTTGGATAGCCCTGGTCCTTCTGCACTGAAGTGCTTTTGAATCACTTAATTATAACCATTATATCTTGGGAGAAAATGTGTACCTGTAACGACTTGCCACTCTTAAGTGGCCAATTGAAGACAGTGAGAGCAAGTTTTTGATATTAAAAGAGAAGAGTCACCCTATGCAAAAAGAATAGACCAGAGTAAAAGAACTTCAGGTGACAAATTATAGAAATCTATTTAGACTGGTTTGAGTCGGATAAAAAGAACTAATTAGGAACATCTAGTCAGAAGGATCTCCTTGAACACAGGAACAAATCAAGGCAGACGTAGAGAAATCCAATCCAGGACCACTAAAGACAAAGAGAGCCAACCTCATCACTTCTGTTGTGGGTACACATTCTCTTCCCATTCTTTCCTCCTTGCCTTCTTAAGTCATGTTATTTCTCCATCTGCATCCTGCCATTAATTTTCATTATCCATCTTTCCTGTGCCTTCTGGTGTCTGAAATCTCCCCACTACAGCATGAAAACAGCTGTTTCACCCAAACAGCTCCAATACCTCCAAGTTCAAGACAAAACAGCTAGCTCACAATGTCAAGAGGAAGAGCAAGATCGAGCTAACTTGGCTGAGATGTTTATGCCTGTCTCACTTAGCTGTCTATGGCTGCTTCATTCAAGAAACACACCAATTTTAACCTAGTTAAACATGATCCCATTATCATATATAAGAACATCTATGTCCCTCACAGGAATTATAAACAGGTAGGAATGGTGATTGCTTCCCCCTACTAGAAGCTTGCATGGTGCTGTCTAGTATCATAAATGCTAGTACTTAGAGAGGATTATTTCAAGTCAATTCCAGGTCAGAACTCTGAATCTGAAGTGTATGGTGTCTTCAGTAATAGCAACTTACTTTCAAACTCTAGGGGATAACCAAGGGCAATATAAATGGTTTGTAATGTTTTGGGAGCCTCTTGTACCACCTGACCAACAACTCAAATGAGTGCTTTTCATGCTTGATGTTGGGATTTTTGTTAGATAGACTATGGTTCTTTGTCAGTCTATATGAGGAAATTTATTTAAACTATATGTGTTCATTTATACATGAACTTATATGTATTATAATTATTTATATATAGGAACTCAATAGTATTTCTTACATTTTCATCCCTCTCCATCTGTATTTATCTCCTTCCCACCTCCCTCATTAAAGTTCCCCTTCTCATTTTCCTGATCAGATAATGTGTACCTTATTATTCCCTTCTCAGTTGTTCCCGTTCCTCACTCTAACAATGCAAGTAACCCTAAGGCTGTCGTAGTGGCTCACACACCTTGGTGGTAACCAATAACTTTCTAATTAGACTAAAGTCCTGCTCAACAAGAGGGAAATCACATCTGGTATTGGAAACCTAGTTAAGAACTTAGGGCTAGTGACGTTAGGGAGCTTGAAGGAGAACCTACAATAACCACTTTACTAAAACAATGTCATTAGTTACATTTGAAACAATTTCATTAACAGTAATATTATTAAAAATATATCATTAATGGTGTAGGAGGTCCTTCTATATTTGTGTTGCTTTCATTGGTTAAATAAAAAAACTGCCTTGGCCTTTTGATAGGACAGTACTTAGATAGGTGGGAAGACAGAACTGAATGCTGGGAGGAGGAAGGCAGACAGGGAGAGCCTCCATGAAGTCGCCAGGTCAGAGATGCTGAATCTTTCCAGGTAAGCCACGACCTCGTGGTAATACACAGATTAACAGAAATGTATTAGATCAGGATGTGAGAGATGGCCAAGAAGAGGCTAGATATAATGGGCCAGCCAGTAATTAAATTAATACAGTTCCTTTGTAGTTATTTCGAGGGTTAAGCTGGCTGGGCAGCAGGATGCAGCCCACTCCTCCTTACAACACATTAAAAGTAACATCATTAAAAACATCATTACTAATATCATAACTGCATTCTAAATATTTATCCTTATACCCACAGATAAGTGTAGTCCTCACCTATCATCAAAGAAACTTCTCTTGACTACAGTGAGAGGCAATTGTAGAAAACCACATCTAACAAAAGGCAGAGGTATAGAGCCCAGTCATAATGGATATATCTACAAAATAACCCCTGTAGGGAACATTATAGAGGAGGGGGCAGAAAGACTCTAAGAGTCAGAGAGCCAGGGAGTTTGCTGTGAGATTGTCTCCTAGTCTGTCAGAAGCCACACCCATAAAGTCTTACCAACATGACCGCCTAAACATACGCTGAACATGTGGTGCGGGAGAATTATCTGTATTCTGTCAATCATATTTTAATAAAATGCTGATTGGCCAGGCAGGAAATATAGATGGGTCAACCAGACAAGAAGTGGAGGCAGGACAATGAGAATAGGAGAAGGCTAGGGAGGAGGAAACTTCCTCAGCCACTCCTGCGCAGACCACCGAGGAGGCAGCATGTAACTTGCCCAGCTGAGAAAGGTACGGAGCTGTATGGCTAACATAGATCAGAATAATGGGTTAAGATAAGTCATAAGAACGAACAAGAAGCCTGACCTAATGGGCCAATCAGTTTATAACCTTATGGAGTCCTGTGTGTGATTTTTCCTTGGGGTATGCCGGCTTTGGGGTACCGGGTGGGACGGAAACCCCAACAAGCTGGCCCCTCATACTACAAACATGGATAACAGCAATAGACATGCTAAAGTGAATAGCAGAAAACTAAGAAGGCCTCAACCCTACAAGCAACTAAGGAATGCTGAAAACTGGAGACATAGTCTTCCCCAGGGAAGATCAGGTAAATTGGTTATTCATCACTAAATTGCTAACCCTGAAAACAAAACACACATAGAAGTAATAGTATGCAGACTGAGCCGGTTGTATTTATGTATTTAGGAATACAGATACAGTTATACATTGATTATTACATACATATTTGTACATAACAACAATTGACAAAAATAGAGGCCATGAATTTGAAAGATAGCAATGAAGGGTATATGGAAGAGTAAAGAGAAAAGAAGGAAAGGGAGAGGGGAACATAATTATATGATAATCTCAAAGATCAAAGAAGTAATTTTTTTTTAAAAAAGGAATGTCTGTGTCTAAGGATGAAGCATGAGGAATAACGTTTGAGGAATTGGGTGGTGGAATCTTGTGATTGGAATGGATTTGAAGAATCCAGCGGATTTCCCCAGCTCTGTACAAATCCCCAGCTAAACTTCCTGGTCAGAAATGTTCCCAGCATAAGCACCTTTCAGCAGAGGCATGTCCACTCTGGGCAGAGCCATCTTCAGACAGGTCTACAAGAGTTTGAGCTGAGCAGAAGCTCTCTCTCTCTCTCTCTAATGTCCTTCTGCTTATGTGCTTAGATCTGTTCTGCAAAGTCCCCAGAAGAGTTCAGTTCTAATGCCCATGCACAGATATTTACACGCCGCACTTCCATTAGCATGTCTGTCTTCCACCTTAACAGATCGTTCTTCTTTTCAACATTCTCCAGATTTTCTCCTCTCTGTCTATCCTCTTGCTTCCCAAGGGGTCTTGATGTGTGGGTATAAAACCTGTGGACCATCCAAAAAGATGTGGGCAGAGATCACCAACTCTCAGTCAAGTGTAATATTTCTACTGATAGAGCCAAAAACTTTCAGCTTGTTGAGCTTTGTACTGTGATGTGAAAGGATCCATGTGTTGTCATCCTTGTTTTCCAGCTGTTTGACTTAAGGCAAACACACACACACACACACACACACACACACACACACACAGAGAGAGAGAGAGAGAGAGAGAGAGAGACAGACAGACAGACAGACAGACAGACACAGACAGACAGACAGACAGACACAGTCACAGACACAGACACAGACACAGACAACATTAAATCAGCTTCTGACCCACTTTCTTTACCTGTAAAGTAAAGTAATGCTTGGTGCCCATCATACTCAGTGTCTCTGATAATTAAACAATAGTATATGTAAACAGCATAAAATAGTATGTAGTATACAGTTAATGCTAATAAAAGTTAAGCATTGTTTTGCAATGACTTGAATACCACTGTCCATTATGTAGCTTTCTGAAGCTACAATATTTCATTGTGAATGTCTTAATTTTTCAGTTCACCCTACAGATTCTGTCTCTGTATCCTAACTAATTATTATCCAATGTCTCTTGTCCACACCTGTGTTGATTGTGACCTATATTTCAAGACCATGAAAAGACTGAATAAGACAGAAGCAGAGAGAGTATGCGCGGCATGCTGATGGGCCGTTCAAAGAGTGTCTTTAAGTCACTGAAGTGTCCCTCATTGCCTCCTTCAAATTAGGTTCCATTAGCTCTCCTCTTCAAAGAGTTCAGCAAGACCCCAAACTGGGAAGCTGCCTATTTGAGGGCACAAAAGAAGCAAATGATGAAGACAAAAGAATGAAATGAAAACCTGCTTTTTACTTCAGCGTTCCTTAGGTAGAGCTAAAATAAAGACCTAAACTTAAGGCCAAAGACTTTTCACACTTTCAAGAATCTCTTCCCTATGAAATGAAAAGAGCTGGGTAAGAATGAATTTTTCAGATTCTCAGTCATTGACAGGGTTTTATACATATTACTTAATTTCTCTAAACCTGTTTCTCAGTTGTAAAATGGGTACAGTATTCATGCCTAATATATCAATTTGTTGGGAAGGTGGAATGCTAGCAGCCTGAATCCACTATACTATGAAGTAGCTCTGGTAAATCCCATATTTAACACTTCCCATTGCACTGTCAAGCAGCTTGAAAGGCAGCATTTCCTACCTCATTTAGCCATAGTGGACTAAACGTCTTACCGTAAGTCAAAAGGAACAACATCCCCACTTTGGAAAGCCATATTGTAACGGAGATAATATTACCCCATTCTCTAAACCTTAGAGAGCCACAACCACTTTCAGAGTTAAAGTCTGTTTGTAATTTATAAAACATAGTTTATTCCCATGCCGGCCAATTCTTTTATGTAAAGTTTTCGAAACTGATAGCATCCAGTCCTGCAGCTATTGTTACTGCTGCTGTAGACAGAGGGGTGAAGTGACAGTTCAGGAGTCAGAAGAGGGTGATGACCCAGCCAGGCACATGGCACACTCTAACCTCAACTGGTTCACATGTGTGATCACCAGACACTACTTCTAAGGGGAGTTAGTTAAGAAATTTGTGAATGTTGATGGTTGCCCTTTCTACAACTGGTATTACTACCTGACAGCTCTACCCTAGCACCAGTGAACCTCTCACTCCAAACAGACACCCAACCACTGCAGAAGACAGAGCGTTTCTTGCTCTAGTCTGTGTCTCAAGGAATGAAAGAAAAAAATCATTAGCAGAACCTTCTCAGACTAGGTGGACCATAGAATCAAGGAACACACATTTGTCTTCCTAATACTAATAGATCGTAGGTGGGAAAAGGAGAAGACCCAGGTTGCTAGACAATCAAGAGAAGCCCAAATAATGATATCAATGTGTAGAGTGCTTTTATTTCTTCCTTATGACTGAAAACTGAATATTACTTGACAGAAATAAAATTGTAATGGCATGAATATAAATTTAATGTGAGGTTCGACTGCAATTTTAATATTTATTTTGTATAGATAAACAGTAACAGCACCTATCTGAATAGAAAATGTATTATCACTCAAACCAAGGACTTACAAACTAATCCCACTTTAAATATATTTATTCAATGTGACGGAAGAGAATGAGGCAATGTCAATAGTTGGGCGCTGAGGGTTTCCCTTGCAGGAATGAGTCACCTTAGAGAAGATTGTTCTCCTCCCATGCTCAGACTTTAGCCACAGGAATCCTGAAAGAAAGAAAAAAAGCTAAGTTGAAGGATTCAGTTCTGAGATAGAGGGCTGTGGATGGCAGGAATGGAGAAATAATGACAAGAGGATAACAACTAGAATGTGAAGTGAATTTTCCTTGCTTTGGTCTCTGTAGATGGGGGTGAAAAGTCAGCCAGTCACTGAGTAAACAAGAGACTCTGGAGACTCTGGCATTCAGATCACCAATGGTTGAAGAAGATAACAGGTGGACATGCCAAAGAGGATGATGTTCCAATGAAAGTGGCTTACCTCCCAATGTCCTCACATCCAAGCAGGGTGCAAACTTATGCCCTGGGGATGAAAAGGTGGGATAAGCACTGGCCAGAGCTGTGCCTGAAGGTCCCTAACTACTTCCACCTCCATCTTTTCAAGGACTTTATAGACTTAAAATCACCTTGTCTATCTTAACCCTTTGATGTTGTATTTTTTAAGTCTCTCCTCTATTTCCATCTTCCCCACCACATTCCAAAATGTGCCTATTTACTTGTATATCTCTACATGAACCCAGAGTGAGTAGCACTCAGGAAGTATATGTCCATTATTCTCATCCAATGAGAGAATTCCCTGTCTTTAACATCACACCTCAAGCCATGAGTCGTACATCTACTTCATTTTGTGTGTCAGGCCTGATCAGTCAGAGGTAGGTTCTGGAAGGCGAAATCTCAGCTCAGTCGAGAGGCATCCTGTCGTGGACCAGTCTCAACAAAAATACCACTCACCAGGGTAGGGGTGTGGGGAATTAGAAATATTAGTAAAGAATATGAAGACATGAAAATAATAAGACAGGTAAACATAGAATAATATTGGGAAGGAGTTTCAGTGAATATTGAAATTGCCCACGTTTAATTTGCAATTGCTTAAAATACCCCTGACTCCAAAAGGTAGGAGTAATACCAAAACTACATTAACATGATACAAGGAAATGAACAGACAAGTTAAAGGTGTTTAGAACAAAGCAAGTCACGCTCACACCCTAGACCAAAACATTCTAAAGGCAAATCACACCCTGGGTGGAATCCAATGTTATCTCCTTAAAGGAACTGGAACCTTAGTTGGATCCTTAGACTTTTGTTTGAGGTAGAAACACATCTTCTTCTCTATTTATGAAATACAAGATCTGGTTATTAGCCACACCTGTTGACAATAACCTTTAGAGAGCAGAACTCTCTGATCTAAATCTAAGTGGGATCTGTGTTTGAGGTAGAAACACAATAACCTTGAAGGAACAGAGGTAAGTTCCAACTCTCTGACCTTCGGTCATCGTGGAAATAGGCTTACATTTTTGGGCTTCCACAGCATCCATTCCAGGACCCTGACCAGTGTGGCTCTACAGTCAGAAGATGGCACCCTTCTTGCTGCCAGCATAACATTCATCAGCACTGTCTCGAGTACCACTCTGTTCAAAAACTATTAAAATGTCTTGAAGCTGAGCCATAGACCTGCAATGTTTCAAAGTCCTTGAGTGGTTGTCATTTGCAGTGAGGTTGACAACTAAGCTCTTGTATTCTTGAGAATTCATGAGACCAAACCCAGCAGTGAGTTCTGTTTCAAGACAGAAAGAAGGCTGGCTGACAAGAAAAGAAATTAGCCAAAGCAGACTGCCCAGAGATCAGGTGTTGACCAACCCAGCATCTTCTGGAGGATCAAATCTTAGTTCACGAATTCCCTGAATTTAGTTAATCGATTATTTTCTAATTCTGCAGGTGTCATTGAGGCTATTCCAATTTAAGGACAAGCAGATGTAGGCTATGCTAGAGGTCCAAATTTAACCCCAGACACTTAATAAATGTATCCACAGAAGCAAATATCTATTCTGAACCTGGACTAGCTCTTGCCCAGGGCAGAGCCCACAGCTCTGCCAACCACTGGGGACGACCAGAAAACAGTTCACACAGTCCACAGCAATCGCTATGCTGGAACTGCAAAGTGCTGGATTTCTTGTTTCTGAGAGTCAGGAAAGAGCATTTATCTGAAATTTGATTTGTGGTAGAAACAGATGTAAACTTCAAGAATAATTAATCTCATGTGTGCAGTAAAAACATTTTTCATGAACCCCCAAAATGTCCAAGAAAAGTAAATAATGAGTATTTAATGTCCCCCTGTATAATTTGGCTAATTATACAACTCTTAGAATATAATAGTGCTTGTATAAACATAATGATATCATATTTGCCACGAATTCCCTTAGTTTAGTTAATCAATTACTTTTCTAATTTTGCGGGTGTCATTAAGCCATTCTAATTTAAGGACAAGCAGATGTATGCTATACTAGAGGTCCAAATTTAACCCTGGACACCTAATAAATGTATCCACAGAAGGAAATATCTATTCTGAATACTCTATTTAACCATAAGGTTTGAGAAAAATAGTCCATGCTAATGGTGAAATTAAAGGCTTTAAGGTCTAACGTGATTGCTCTCTGTGAGCACTGCCTATAACTGAGCTTTCAGCTAAACTTATCAAGATAACTTTCCTTTCACAGGGGGCCAAAAGTAATTTTCAAGTGAACACAGGGTTCAGAGTCCTGGTGGATGGTTTGTGCACGGTAACTTTCCCCGCACAGTGCCTCATGCTCTGAATCCCTTAGCAGCTAACAAGCATCTACCAAGCTCCAGGATGGCCATAACTAGCGCCATTAGTTGCTTATATCCACAACAAAGGTGTCTAATGGACCAATATCACACCCTTCCCCAGAGCAGCAGGACTTATTTTACAATGGGTTATTATGTTAATAGATTGTAAAATAGTATAGGAGAGAGCAGCTGTAATGTATTTACCCCTGCAGACAAGGTGGGGGGAAAATGCTTTGCAGGCAATTATCATGAATTATTGCCCTATCTGCAAAACAATTACTGTAGACTCATGTGTTTCAGTTTTCCAAGTTTATTACCATTAGCATACACAGGGCGAAAATAATTGAGCAAGCCACTCAAACCCACACTCGCTAGCATCGTATTCTGCCCAAGCAGTGGCTGTAGATGCCACCAGCTTTCCTTAGCTTCCCACAGCTACTCCATCCTGGAAGAGACTTTTCTTCTTGAACGCATCAAGTATTTTCGAGAAACAAATTGAACAATGGCTGTAATTTAGAATGCAATTAGCTCAGCTACTTCCCCTTTTACCTTCCTTCAATTACCCACAGCAACCAACCTACTGCCTCCATCAATGCTCCCTCTCAGGGCCAGCTGGTGCTCCATGGCATGTTGTCATTCAGCCAGGGAGGCTGGAACATGATGACATACACACACACACACACACACACACACACACACACACACACACCGCAAGGGACTCAGCTCAACACAGCTCTTTTCCTTCTCCTGCCTTTACTTACAACATCCGGAAGGCCTGTGTACTGCCTTGTGCAGCTTCACTGGAAACTTCCAGAAACAGAGTTCACGATGGTCAGTCCAGGCAACCCTCTGTCCTTGAGAATCTCAATAGCATGAACCATGTGGCAGAGGACTGGCTCTATGAAGGAGAGTGTGATCATGTGTACTACAAGAACAGTGCGTTGATAACAGCAAGGCTCGCTGCTCTCCCTTTCCAAACCCTCCCTTTAAAATCTCTCGCTATCAGAGTGTCTCCAAACCCTAAACCTTCAGGACTTGGTCCATCTTTTAAGTTCCTTGGCCTTTGTCACAAAAGGGCCTTTGTATATGCAGTTCCCACTGCTTATAAACCTCTCTTTTGGTGTGTGGGAGGGCGGTTTCAAGGCCAAGTTTCTCTGTAGCTTTGGAGCCTGTCTTATAAACCTCTTTATAGAGGCTCAGATCTCACCATCATTCAGCAACCTTCAGATTTCAATTGTTCCTCTCGTCTAACTTCCCAAGAGTCCTCCCTTCGCTGGCCTTCCTCGTCCACTGCATTCTCTCAAGATGTCACATTTCTGGACTTTAAATTCCTTATTTATCACATGTACAAAACTGGTTCCTATTGGTATGGTTATATGTCTAACAACCTCCATTTTCCCCAACAGACTTCAAGCCCCATAAGATGAAACATTTCTTTTTTACTTGGCATTGTACCCAGATGCCCAGCACCCTAGTAGATGTTCCAAGAATATTTCTGAATAAAATCATTTAACGTCAAAAAAAAAAAGTGAACAGAAATCTTCATCACATGTGAGAAACGGTGCAGGGGGCAGAGAGGCTAAAATGGGAGGAGAAGTGGTATACAAACACATAGTACAGAAATACCCGTAGCTGTCATTGATGACATAGGATCAATCACAGGATCACAGGAAGAATCAATGGGGGTTGAAGCATGACTAATAAAAGACAGAGATGAAAATTGGGGTTCAACCTGAAGGTCAGAAAGGCAAAGGAGCCATCCACTGGCAGTCTGAAATGGCGATCCTGCCGCTAGCAATCTCAGAATGAGACTGTGTCTGAGAGCGGTCTCCTCCCTTTTTATATTCCTCTCTAGTTCTGGGATTAAAGGCATGCATTACTGGGATTAAAGGTGTATGTCACACTGGCTGGTCTGTAAAACTGACCAGCGGAACTGTTTTACTCTCTGATCTTCAGGCAAGTGTTATTTATTAAAATACAAATGAAATATCACTACAGGGGGTGGTGACAAAACATGGAGGATTTTTAAGATTATCTAGAAACTTAACAGAAACGAGCCTTTACCTGTGGTGGGTAAGGAGTGGCAACTGCTGTATACAACATAGCATGAACCAAGAAAAGCCAGCAGAGAAACTGTCAGCAGAAATACCTACTGCCTGCAGTTTAGAACGGAATGCTAGGGCCAGGAGCTAGACCGAGAGGGCTTGAGGAGAAATAAGAGGCCGGGAGATGAGCCATCTGGATATGAACAGGGACACAGAAAACATCCAACACCAGGTGCGGTATTCAGTGAGAGAAGTTCATGGAGGAGAAGATGGATCTGTCTCAGTGGGAAGAGAAAGGAGGCCATGGAGAGACGGTGTACCAGCCAGCGGAAGGCCACAGGCACAGCAGCCAAGCAACCACAGGCCTAGAGGCCACATAGGCTGCAAATCAAGGAGGCGGGGAGAAGCTCTCAGGAGACCAGGGCTGCCTTCCAGGGAAGCACCAATAAAGGAACAGAGGCCATGCACAGACTCACCAGGGGCAGGTCATAGTCTCGCCTTGGTTTTTCTTCCCCAGGGGCTGACAAGCATAGACATCTGCTGGTAACAGTCTGGAAGAAGCAAGGAGCAAAGTGACCCTGAAGCCAGAAGCATCAGGTTCTGTTCGAGGTCTCAAGCTGCTGTATAGGAGACGGAAAAGCAGTCTGCTCATTCCAACTGTGTGAAGGAACGCCACACCAAAGGAAAAGAAAGGCTAGGTGTTGCCTGAGAGGGCTGTTTTCTACTGAAAGACCACTTTTGGCCCTAGTGGTCCGGCTGAACAGTAGCATTGACAGCCGTCCATGTGTGGGAGTTTAGTGTAATCCCTACAGCCTACGGCCATAGCTCTCAGTGACACAGGGGGGGCAGGGGGAGAAATCTGATCCTCAGTATGCACTGAGCGACACTGCCTGTCCTCAGATGTTACCACCAGGATCGGGAATCCTTCTAAAGCAGAGACAGGCACTCTGCAGCCACACACAATAGTTGGCAAGTTTGGGTGAAGAAAAATTACCACCGACAGTCTAAGAGTTTTCTCCAAACATACTTTTAATGGATGATCACATTATATCCTTTCTAAAGGCACTTTTAAAACTCAGTAAATGACTGCTTACCACAGAACACAATACAATCCCTTATAAGTTAAGCTGTTCTCGTGAATCACTTGTAATTACTGGGCATTTTTAAGCCCGGGGGATATATAACTATATTATTGTATCTCTGTGATTTTTATGAAGTCAAGACAAGGAAACAAATCACTATAACTGAATTAATCCCCTCGCCAGAGCTCATAATAATCAGAGAAAACTTTAACATAAACTAAAAATCCATTGTTACTAAATCACTGGGTCTACTCCCGACTACTCCCTAGAATATTTGATCCCAAAGGGGAAAAGTACTGAGGGAAGGGGAGGGAAAAAGGCACTGAGAGAGGTGAGGGAGAGAGAGGAAGAGGAAAGGTGGTACAGCAGAAGAGATTGAAAAGCGTGGGACAGAGACGGGGAAGGGAGGAGGGAAGGATGCTGTCAGCTCCCCAGGGCTGCTGGGATAGCCACACACCAGTGGCCTGAGGCAGCACTGTGTCTTATAGGTGTAGAGCTCTTTGGTGAGATTGCAAGGCACTGTGGGTGTACTCCTGCAGGCTTCAAGGGAAAGGGTGTCTTCAGGTGTTTTCACACCCCAGTCTACTGGTTCAGGGCTCTTTCTCCATCATCACAAGGCTGCCTTGCTCCATTTCCTGTCCTCACCATCCCTTCTCTTCCCACCTTTGACCCCTTGCCTTCATCTTACAAGAACCCTGTGATTACCCTAGACCTCCCCACAAAGTCCAGGATCATTGCTCTTTTTTTTTAAAGAAGTCAACTTATGAGAATCTTCAGAATACCCTTGGCCATGTTCCATACCAGGAGGTCCAATGAGTTCACTGGTAAACATCTTTGAGGGGACATTACTTGGTCAGCCACAGACTTATGTTTTTAGCAAAACAGAAAGGAAAGGGGCATTCAAACCAAGTGAGAAACATATTTCAGTTTGAACCTCAGAACCACTTTGCTAAGCAATAACCTTCAAGTCTCACTGGAGGGAGTCTTAAATCAGCCCTCTTCAAAACAGATACAGAACTTGTCATTTGATTTTCTCATCTGAGGGTATGTGTCAGGATAATAAGATCATCTCTTTTGAATTGCAGAGAAAAATAGGGAAGGAAGAGGGCTGGACAACTTCATTACACTTCTCTACCCAAGTACCGGCAGCTGATCAGGAGCCACCTTAGTCTGCTCACCTGGACTTCTCTTGACACAACACAACATACTTCTTCCACAGCGTCTGGGGAAGGACTCGGTCTCTTTTGAGTAATTATGAAGAGCACCATTGTGTTCTTTAGTAAAAGCACTCGTGTTATCTGGGCATGGCCACCCTGCAAGGTTATTTTCAAGGACATGCAGTGAACCCCCCTTCTGCAAGTGGACTCCTCCATAGGCCTTTCCATTTCAGGATTTATCTCCAAAGATAGTATTAATAAATCCTGGAGTCTGCACAAAGATGTTACCTTGCACGCAAGTAAGAGTGAGAGCAGGGCCGGGAAAATATTTCCCAGTGAGGCACGGCTTACATCATCCATGTTGAAACTGAGACAGGGAAGGTGAGCCCAGAGTCCCTTATTTTGTATTTCTGCTTCAGAGTTGCGGATTGGTGGCAATCTCTCTTGACTTAGAAAGGCTCTAAGGCCATGCTCAGCAAGTAGCTTTGGCATGGTACAACATGCCATGGTACAGCTTTCAACAGGATAACATGATACCTACGAAGTTCACACTTGAGAAGACTCCATTGGAATTAAAAAAAAAAACCCACCAAGATTTAAATCTTATAATGTTTTAAGTAAGTTCACAACTTTGGATTGGGCCATTGCTATCCTGGATTATATGTGGTCACAGGCTGTGAAACTAGAAAAGTAAACCTGTCCGTATCATAGAATCATTGAAAGAGTTAGGGGAATTGTGATACTCACAGGGCTCAGAACCATGATTTAGCCCTTACTCTAGCCTACAGGTCCCCTTCTGTTTCTGACCAGACTTCTTCCCTCTTTAGATCCCCCAGGGCATTCAACTGAGAAAAAATTCCTTAGTACCATATGCAAGCACTGAACACACCAAATCTTCCATGTTCAGGATGCTACTATCTCGCTAGGAACCTCACTGCAACTGTTCCAAATGTACACACAGAGATGGCCTAGGAGCAAATAATCACAGTGCAAGATGAAATGTTCCAATATTCTAAGACAGGCTTGTACAAATAATGCTGGCAAGGCTTTAGAGGCCAGTGAGAACAGAACTGGTCAGAAATAAGAAAGTAGGAGTCATAATGGTCACATTACTGGGCTTGACCCTCAGCAGCACTCAGAGATGAAGATGTAATGGGGCGGACACTAGAGAGACAGGCTTGGAGGAAAGGTGCGTCACTTTTGTATTTGCTGAAGTCCTATCCAGACTTTACTTTTGCAAACCTAGAAGCTGCATTCTGAACTTGAGAACAGAGCAGAAGCTCAAGGTAAATTCACACTAACCACGTTCAGAAGTATGATGTAAAGCACCAGATGGCCGACGGATTGATTCCTATGAACAGTAACTGGAATTACAGTGATCTCATTGGTATGGCTGACATATGTTTTCTCTGAAGACAAGTCACAATCAAAAGGCTTATGAGTGAACATGAAAGCGACTGAAGCAGAGCTATATATACACTGGGCATGTTTCCTGACAAGAGGCTAAGGTAGACTGACATTTGTTCTGATAAGAACAGGCTTCAAAGAAACAAACCAAGATGCTATTTCCATTTTCTCTTCCTTGTACTTGACACATACTCATTGCTAATGCCATGTTTGTTCCTGTTCTAAACACCATTGCATTACTGTATTTATTCTGGTGTTTTACTTTGTTGTGCGACAAGGCCTCTCTGTAGCTATGGCTTGCCAGGAACTCACTATGTAGATCAGGCTGGCCTCAAACTTCCAGCAATCCCTCCGCTTCCACCAAGAGGTCTGAGATCAAAGGTGCTTCTGGGAGCGGGCCACCATACCAAACTGAAGGACCATTATCTTAATGATACCAGGTTTGTTTTGCTGGTCTTGGAACAACCTAGCTCTTTGCAAAAGCTTTGTGTATCTCTGCTCAGGCTCATGACTTTCAGAGGAAAGAAAAGCACATTTCTAAGCAGTTGATGGGGATGAGGCTTGAATAGGTTTGGTGTGGCCAGCCAAGAACAGAAATCACACCTCACAGAAGGTAAGCAGAAGAATACACAATACAGGTGATCGCTTCATGACTGCTACTCTGTTGTCCCATCTGGTCTCCCATCTGCCTTTCTCCATGAAAGCCACCACCCAGGGCCTAGGCCACTCCCAGACAAGAGCCTCTGAGGAGAAGCTTTCACAGCACATGTGAGAATGCTCATAGAAATGAATCGAATTCTCTGAGTCATAGAGCTGACACACATTGCAGTTGCATGTCAGCTTGTGTGGATGAGGGAGATCACCACTGTTGGTGTGAGGATGAATGAATGGAGATAGATTTGTGGGTGAAGAAATAATGGGAAAATGACACAATGTTCCTAGTCCTTTGCGTCATCGTCCAAACTTTAAATGAGGCTCAAAAACAATAGCCATGCGGATCCCTGGAAGGTTAGCACCCATTGTCTGGGACAGGATTCAGAAAACGTTCTCTGGGAAGGACTAGACAGTGTGCATGTTAAGATTTGTGGGCTTTCCTCTCTGTGTTGTTTTAGTCATTTTTCTCTTGTGGTAATAAGACACCATGGCCAAAGAAACTTATAGAAGAAAGGCTTTATTTAGGGCTTTCAGCTTCAGAGGATGAGAGTCCATGACCATCATGGCAGGGAGCATAGCAGAAAATAAGCATGCATGATGCAAAAGCCTTAACTGAGAATTTGGATATACTGATCCACAAACAAGAGGCAGAGAGAGTTAACTGTGAATGTCATGAGCTTTTGAGTCTATCCCAGTGACAAACCTCCTCCAACAAGCCAGACCTGCTAATTTTTTATCTTAATCCCAAACAAGTTCAACAATTAGAGACCAAGCATTTCTGTAACTCACTGTAACCCATGCTTTCTTACTTCAACCTACTAGCTGGAATTCCCCGTGAGAAACTCATCTGGATAACAGTCTAGAACCAGGAGGGCATGACCCATAATCTTCCCTTGCAAAGAACATGCTCCTAGTCTGTCATTACGTGTGCATGTATGTCTATGCATGTGTGTATAGCCACCTGAAAATAAGCACCTGAAAGACATGCAGTTTTATGTGTGGCCGACAAAGATGAGAGGGTTATGGCTGTGCTCTTTTCCCCATACGCCTTGTGGTCCTTACCTCACGATCATTTACACTATGGCCATCATTAGACATGCACAAACCAACGTTGACCAGGAAAGCAGGTAAGCTAACTGCAGATCTTCACCCCTCCCTCAGCTCCTTCAAATACAACTCTCAAGTCTCATCCCTAGTTCTACACCAGACCGCTTCCTTCAGCCTCCCTTCCTACCCTGTACCCAGGTCATTAGATCATACGAATCTTTCCCACATAACCTCCTCCCCCCACCCCATGCATGCTGAGGGAGATGCTCTTATACACTGAATTGGTCACTCACATTGATTTCACAAAATGCTGATTGGCCAGTATCCAGGTAGAAAGTACAGGCGGAGCAACCAGACTAGGAGAATTCTGGAAAGTGGAAAGGTGAAGGCTATGAAATGAATATTATGAAATGATAAAAACCAAACTGACACAATATCTAATTACAAATGCAGTCCTACAGGAAATCCTATCTATAAGGAAAACTCAACCTAAAGATGTTAGCTATACCTGAGAAAACACAGGGAATGTGTAACCCCAAATCAACAAAACAAATGGAGGGAAATATATAAACACGCATGCACACACACACACACACACACACACACACACACACACACACACACACGTACACTAACACCTCAACAACAAAATAATAGGAACCAACAAATGCTGCTCATTAATATCTCTCAATATCAATGGTATTAATTTCCCAGTAAAAAGACACAGACTAACAGAATCTATATGAAAACAGGATCCTTCCCTCTGCTGTATCCAAAAAATACACTTTATCATCAAGGATAGATACCAGTCCAGTGTGTAAAAGATTGTGAAACGATATTCCAAGCATTGGACTTAAAAAACAAGTTGGTGTAGCAATTTAAATATCTGGCTAAAAACTGCAAAAACTAAACAAAAAAAAATTGTGGATATATACTTACATACTCAAAGGAAAAAAAATCACTAAAAGAACAACACAATTTTTATTGTCAATGTGTCAAGCACCCAAATTAGTCAAAGAAATAATATTACCATTTAAATCACATATTTATCTTCACACATTGATAGTGGGAGATTTCAGTAAGCCACTCTTGCTAATAGACAGGTCACCCAGACATAATCTAAGCAAAGAAATGCTGGTGCTAACTGACGGCATCCACAAAACTGAACTACCATTTACAGAACATTCTTTTAATTGATTTTTATTGAGCTCTACATTTTTTCTTTGCTCCCCTCCCTGCCTCTCCCCTTCCCATCAGTATTCCCCAAGGTCCCCATGCTCCCAATTTACTCAGGAGATCTTGTCTTTTTCTACTTCCCATGTAGATTAGATCCATGTATGTCTCTCTTAGAGTCCTCATTGTTCTCTAGGTTCTCCAGGACTGTGATTTGTAGGCTGGTTTTCTTGCTATATGTTTAAAAACTACTTATGAGTGAGTACATATAATTGTCTTTCTGGGTCTGGGTTACCTCACTCAATATGATGTATTCTAGCTCCATCCACTTGCCTTCAAATTTCAAGATGTCATTCTTTCCTGCTATGTAGTACTCCATTATGGAAATGTACCACATTTTCCTTATCCATCCTTCAGTCGAGGAACATTTAGGTCATTTCCAGGTTCTGGTTATGACAAACAGTGCTGCTATGAACATAGTTGTGGCATGGTTGAGCATCCTTTGGATATATACCCAATAGTGATATTGCTGGGTCTTGAGGAAGGTTGTTTCCTAATTTCCTGAGGAATCAGTACACTGATATCCAAAGGGGCTATACCAGCTTGCATTCCCACCAGCAATTCAGGAGTGTTCCTTTTATCCCACATCTTCTCCAGCATAAGTTGTCATCAGTATTTTTGATCTTGGCCATTCTTATAGGTATAAGATGGAATCTCAGAGTTTTGATTTGCATTTCTCTGATGACTAAGGATGTTGAACATTTCCTTAAGTGTCTTTCAGCCATTTTAGATTCCTCTGTTAGGAGTTCTCTGTTTAGGTCTGTACTACATTTTTTATTGGATTATTTGTTTTTTTTGATGATCAATTTCTTGAGTTCTTTGTATATTTTAGAGATCAGACCTCTGTCTGATGTGGGCTTGGTGACGATCTTTTTCCATTCTGTAGGCTGTCGTTTTGTCTCGTTGACTATGTTCTTAGCTTTACAGAAGCTTTTCAGTTTCAGGAGGTCCAGTTTATTAATTGTTTCTCTCAGTGTCTGTGCTACTGGGGTTATATTTAGGAAGTGGTCTTCTGTGTCAATGTATTCAAGTGTACTTCCCACTTTCTCTTCTATGAGGTTCAGTGTGGCTGACTTTATGTTAAGATCTTCAGTTGATCCATTTGACTTGAGTTTTGTGCATGGTTATAGATATATATCTATTTCCATTCTTCTACATGTTGATATCCAGTTATGCCAGCATCATTTATTATATATGCTTTCTTTTTTCCATTTGATATTTTTTGCTTCTTTGTCAAAAATCAGGTGTTCAATGGTGTATAGATTAATATCCAGGTCTTCATTTCAGTTCCATTGGTCCTCCTGTCTGTTCTTATGCCAATACCAGGCTATTTTCAGTACTATAGCTCTGTAGTAGAGTTTGAAGTCAGGGATTGTGATGCCTCCAGAAATTCTTTTATTGTACAGGATTGTTTTGGCTATCCTGGGTTTTTTGCTTTTTCATATGCAGTGAGTAATGTTCTTTTGAGGTCTGTGAATAATTTTTTCTGGGATTTTGATGGGCATTGCATTGAATCTGTAGATTACTTTTCGTAAGATTGCTATTTTTACTATGTTAATTCTACCTACCCAAGAACATGGGAGATCTTCCCACTTTCTGGTGTCTTCTTCATGTTCTTTTTTCAAAGATTTAAAGTTCTTGTTATACAAGTCTTCCGCTTGCTTTGTTAGAGTTACTCTGAGATATTTTATGCTATTTGTGGTTATCTACAGAACATTTTACCCCAACATGAAAGAATATACTTTCGTCTCAGCAACTTGTGGAACTTTCTCAAATTTGACCACATACTCAGGCATAAATCAAGTTTCAAAAGATACAAGAAAATTGAAATAACACGGTGCATCCTATCAGGCCAACACAGATTAAATCTGGATATCAACAACAATAGAAAACTTGCAACCTCATGGAAACTGAACAACTCACTATTGAATGAAAAAATGGGTTAAGACAGAAATTTAAAAAGAAATCAAAGAGCCTTGAGGATTGAATGAAAGTTAATACACAACATATCCAAACTAATGGAACACAATGAGATTGTTCTAAGAGTCAGTTAGTACCTACATTAAAAAATTGGAGAGATCTCATACAAGTAACTCAACAGCACACCTTACCTGAAAGCTGTAGAATAAAATGAAGAAATCACATGTAGAAGTAGTAGATGGCAAAAAATAATCACATTGGGTGAAATCAGTAAAATAGAAACACAAACAAAATATAAAAAAATCGATGAAACAAAAAGCTGCTTCTTTAAAAAAAATTAGTAAGAGTGACAAACCATAATCCAAATTAGCTAAAAGGAGGAGAGAGAATATCCAAATTAATAAAATTAAAAATGAAAGGGAGGACATAAAACAGATAGTGAAGAAATCCAAAGAATTATTTAAAACTAGTGCTCAAATCCAAAAGAAATGATAATTTTCTCAATAGGTACCACTTACCAAACTTAAATCAAGACCAGATAAGCTATTTAAATAGACCTATAAGCCCTAATGAAACAGAAGCAGTCAGTAAGTTTCCAAACCAAAAAAGAAAAAATTCAAGGCCAGATAGTTTTATTACAGAATTCTACCAGACATGTAACATGAGGGGTCCTGATTGTTGGGGGTTTTCTGTCCTGCCCCGTCCCCCAGCTATTTAGTCCCAGAGAAAAATCACACACAGATCTCTGTAAGTTATAATGCTGATTGGCCCATTAGGTCTGGCTTTTTACTGGCTAACTCTTACATCTTGATTAACCCATTTTTCTGATCTATGTTAGCCATGTGGCTCAGTACCTTTTTCAGTGGGACAGCTCACATCCTGCTGCTTCGGTGATCTGGACAGGAGTGGGAGGAATAAACTTCCTCCTCCCCAGAATTCTCCTGCTTTCTTTGCATCACAGACATTCAAAGAAAAGCTAATGCCAATAATCCTCACATTATTTCACAAAATTAAAAACAAAGGGGGTATTGTCCAATTCATTTCAAAAGACCACAGTTACCCTGACACCCAAACTACATAAAGACCCAACAAAGAAATAGAATTAGAGATCAATTTCCCTTATGAACTTAGATACAAAAATACTCAAGAAAATCAAGAGAATCCAAGAACACATCTAAAAGATCAACTACCGTGATCAAGTAGGCTATATCCCAGAGATTCATAAATGAATAAATATAACTTACCATATATGTGAACTGAAAGTCAAAAATCACATGTTCAACTCACTAGATGCAGAAAAGGCCTTTGACAGACCAACACCCCTTCATGATAAAAGACCTGTACAGATCAGGGATACAAGGGACATGCTTCAACATAATAAAGGCAATATACAACAAGCCTATAGTCAGCATCAACTGGAATGTGTAGGAAACTTATTCCACTAATATCAGGAACAAGACAAGGTTGTCCACTCTCTCCATATCAATTCAATGTAGAACGTGACATCTTAGAGCAATATGGCAGCTGAAGAAGATCAAAGGGATACAAATTGGAAAGAAGTCAAAATATCATTATTTATAGAATATCAATATGATAATATACATAAGTAACACTAAAAATCCCAGCAGGGATCTCCTACAAATGATATACATTTTCAGCAAAGTGGATGGATACAAAATTAACTCAAAATAAAATCAGTATCCCTCCAATTTACAAATGACAAATGGACTGAAAAAGAAATCATGGATACAACACCCTTCAACCCTTTATAATAGCTTTAAATTGTACAAAATGTCTTGGAGGAACTCTAACCAAGAAAGTGAAAGACCTACATGATTGAAAAAAAAGCAAAAAAACAAAACAAAACACCCTCAAGTCTTTGTAGAAAGAAACTGAAGATGAGATGGAAAGATTTCCCATTCATATTAATCAGTAGGATTAACATAGTAAAAATGGCCATCCTACCAAAATCAATCTACAGATTCAATATAATCTCTATCAAAATTCCAACACAATCTTCTTGAAAGAACAATTCTTGCTTCATATGGGAAAACAAAACAAAATACAAAAACAGGGTAGTCAAAGCAATCCTGAACAATACAAGAACTACTGGGTACCACCATCCCTTATTTCAAGTTCTACTACAAACATATGGTAATAAATAAATAAACAAATGCAGCATTGGCACAAAATGATCAGTGGAATCAAACTGAAAACTCAAAAATAAGCCTGCACACCTATGGACACCTTATTTTTTATAAAGAGAACAGAGATACACACACACACACACACGCACACACACACACACACAAAGACAGCATGTTCAACAAATGGTGTTGGTCACACTGGATGCAGCATGTAGAAGAATCCAAATAGAGTCATACTTACCACCCTGCACAAAAATCAACTCCAAATGGATCAAAGATCTCAAGATAATACCAAATATGTTTAACATGATAGAAGAGAAATTGAGGAATAGCCTGTAACTCACTGCACAGAAAAAGATTTTCTTTTAAAACATAAAAATTAGTACAGGGATTAAAATAAACACTTAATAAATGAGACTTTGTAAAACTTTCTGCGCCACAAATGACACCATCATTTGGACAAAATAGCATCCTACAGAGTGGAAAAATACTTTTACCAACTATACATTCAATGGAGAATTAATAAAGAACTGAAAAGGAAAATTAGATATCAAATAGCCCAATTTAAAAATGGAATAGAGATCTAAACAGATAATTCTTGAAAAAGGAAATTCAAAAGGTTGAGAAACATTTAAAGAAATGTTCAACACACTTAGTCATCAGTGAAATGCAAATCATAACTACTTTGAGATTTTATACCCGTCAGACTGGCTAGGATCAATAAATCAAGAAATCACTCATGCTGGCAAAGATGTAAAGTAAGGAGAACACTCATCTATTGCTGGTGGGAGTACAAAGTCATACAGCATGGAAATTGTTGTGGTGGTTCTCAGGAAGATGGGAATAAATCTACAGCAAGATCCAGAAATGCCACACTTGGGCATATACCCAAGGATGCTTTCTCCTGCCGTAGACACACTTGCTCAACTTTGTTCATTGCTGCTCTATTCATAATCGCCATATTTTAGAAACAATCTCTATATCTATATCTCACAACAAAAGAATGGTTAAAGAAAATGTGGTACAGTTTTATTATTCAGCAATTAAAAATGAAATAAAATTGCAGATAAATAAATGGAACTAGAAGAAACATCATGAGTGATGTTTTCCATACTCATAAAAAGAAATATGGCATGTATTCCCTTATATGTGGCTATGAGCTGTTAAGTCAATGACAATCAAGCTACATTCCATAGAACCTCAGATGTTGAATATATAGTAAGAGACTAAGGAAGACAAATTTTGTTATGAAAAGGAGAAAGAATAGATAGTTATGGGTAGATGGGGGTGCTGGAACAGGGGGATCAGGTAAAGAGGAAGAAAGAGGAGAATGACCAGGGAAAGAAAACAGGAAGAATCAACTAAAATTAAGAGCCATTTATGGGGTAGTGTGGAAACCTAATAGAGTAGAAGGTTCTTAAAATCTTTACATATAAGAAGGATATCTAAATTAAATTGACTAATAATGGAGGAGATAGACCCTCAACTGGCTATCTCTTGTCATGAAACAAAACTTCCAGCACTAGGATTGAGCTATTTCTAATTGAATTGTTGGCAAAAAGGGATCACATGGAAATCTCCAAACAACCCATAGTCTGTTGCCAAGACTATAGATTGTTCTCCTCAAACTGATGGCAAGGCCCCATTGCTGAAAACACCTACATAACTCATTGAACATGGCAGAGTCAAGCCGGTTTCTACATAGACCCTTCACCCCTTTGTTCTAGTGTCTTTGGTATAGGAAAGCACTGTGTATGCTACCAAAAATGTAAACACCAAGAGCTACAAACAATGGTGTCCTGCCTAGATGTTACTCCAGGGCAATAGTGGCACAAAGCTTGTGGCTGCAACTTACCAATATCTGATTACTCTTAAGGCCCATACTATAAGATGGAACCAGTACTTGATTCGGCTTGGGTGACTAAGAACGTAAGATACAAATTATAGATAAAACCAAATACCACTGTTTTAAAAACAAACACATAGCAATAAAGTGACTCCTAATGTCATTCTTCTATACCTCCTGCAGCAAATAAGAACAAATACAAAGACCCATAGCTGGACATTATGCAGAGACTAAGAGAGCTTGGAACACTCAGCCCTAAATTGGACGTCTTCATCACATCTCTTTCAGGATTCAGGGAACCCTGCAGAAGAGGAGTCTGAAAGAGTGTAAGTGCTAGAGGAGACAGAGTACTTCAAGAAAATAAAGTCCTCTAAATCAGAATGATCTCAGCTTATGAACTCACAGAGACTGAGGCGGCATGCCCAGGGCCTGCCCAGGTCTCTGCCCCAGGTTCTCTCTCTCTCTGTGTGTGTGTATGTGTGTGTGTGTGTGTGTGTGTGTGTGTGTGTGTGTGTGTGTGTGTGTGTGTGATATCCAGTTTAGTATTCTGATGGGACTCCTGAGTGTAAACTGGTGGATGCCTGATTCTTGTGCCTTCTCTTGGGCTCTTTTCCTTGTGTTTGTTTGTTTTATTTCAATTCCAATGTGTTCATTTTATTTTATCTTATTATATTTTATTATATCATATGTTAATTATAATACACAGTATTGTATTATATTATTATCCCTTATAAGCCTTTTTGTTTTCTAATGAGAAACAGAATGGTATGAATGGGGAGGGGAGGTGGGGAAAAACTGGGAGCAGTAGAGGGAAGGGAAACCATATAAATAGAAAAGGAAAAGTGATAAAAATACAATTTAACTTAGAAAAAAATACTCAGAGTTTGTAAGACACACTTTTTTGGAGCCTCTTTTATAAACTTACCTTAGGCATAGATCACACAGCCTAAAACAGAATAAAAGCACAGATTACATATTCATGGAAGGTTCTGGTTTGGTCTGCAATGAAAATGCATTATTTTATTAAGAAGCTAACAACAGCACTGCTGTATTTATTCTAAGCTAATTTGCTTTATTTGAATAGATCCAAACTGCAAAAATCATGCCATTAAAATACTAAAATTAACCTGGGAAAGAAGCAGCACAGGTCACAAGTGAGCAGTACCCACTGCAGACACACAAGGAGTGACCACTGATGATGTGCAAGCAAATGAGTGGGGTGGGCTTCCCTGAAATCGGATTAACAAAACCGGACTTTAGGTCGGACATTACCTACAACCTTACTCTGTGGACCTGTGTTTTATATTACCATCCTATTTGCTACCATCTCCTGACATCAAACCAATTCAGCCAATGAAGAGACTACATACACATCAACGCTCTCATGGGGGCACAATGAAACTGAAAAGTTCCTGTCACCTGGTGACGTTACAGTCATTTTAGTCTGTGTAAGTGATGTTGGAATGGTCATAAAATCACCCCACAAAGCATTGGGAAGACCTGGACATGCACGTGGAGGGCAGAGAGGGAGCTCAGATATCTTGCTGTATTACTCTTTCTTATTCCTTTGATACAAGAGTCACTAATTGAACTTGGAGCTGGGTTGGTAGCCAGCCAAGCTCCAGGGATCTACTACCTCCACCTCATCACTGGGTTACAGGACTACACATAGCTTTTTCTGTGGCTTCCGAGATTGGAACTCAGGTCCCCATGCTTGTGAAGCAAACACTCTAGCACTCTTATCCCCTGAGCCTCATCTACAAGATATACGAGCATATATTCATTGTTGGGCAATAGTATCTGTCCTGTATACGGATTCAAACCACGCAAATTCTTGCTCTCCAATGTAGTCATTCTATTCACTTCTGCTCAATACCTAGCCCGATACAGGGCAAGCAATGGAGTCTCCTTGAGGCTCACTGTGGAATTTGATTATAAGTGTGCATGTTCCAACTCTTCTCCACTCTTTTCCTTCCCATCTCCAAATCTTATTGGTGGTGTTATAGAGACCTAAATGAGGAGGCTTTGGAAACAAGAAAAAACAAGGGTTCTGTTAGCTAGAAGAAATGAGCAGAAAGCTTATTATTCAGTGCAGAAATAACCCTTACTTCTCAGAAGGCTGGAGGAATGTTCCATTCTAACTCAGCTGTTTGCTTTCATGGCTGCACACTGGTTTTAACTTGGCCATAGTGGTTCCTATATCGTGTATACAATTTACTGAACAGGAGGGTACCAGTTTCATCCATTTGCTTCCACACACTATAGTAAAACATCATTGACTTGGCCCGTGTTCCATTTGCATGAGAAATATAAGCAACTATGAATAGCATCTTCCCTGAACTGGCAAAATTACCATCTGGAGTCTGTGAATAGGAATCAGTCTCTGGAAGGAACACAATGTTCAAAACCCACCTGGCCCCCATTACTGCCACAAAGCCTTCACAAAGCTTCTGATTCAGTCAAATCCCAGAAGTCTGACATGTCAGTGGCGTGGTCTAAGACATGCTCCTGGTGACTACAAAGAACCATGCTTGGTTCTTAGCAGATCATGTCACCAAAAGCTCATGGGAGGGAAAGGTTTGCAGCCCCAAGGTCTGCCCTCAGCCTGGCTAGATGCCTGGAACTCAGTGTGTACACAATCCATTTTACACGACAGATGGAAATGGAGCTACAGCAAATAAATCATGGAGCACTTCGTTGAGTAATGTCACTCTGTGGGGAATCTTCCTGTTGACTTACTGTGGCCCTGCACCTTTCTGATTAGCCAGGCAGATGTTTTATTGATATTTGACTCCTCTGAGAAACTTCTTATTTAAAGACTCTCCAGGGTTTTTCAACATGCAGAGTTCTTCCACTTACCATGAGGAGCTTTTCAAAAACTGGTTAATTATAATCATGTGTCATTCTTTAGATACAACAAACATACAAATATACAACAGGCAAATATTAACTCAAATTACCAGCACCCTAAAATTCTCATTCCTCATCCTGTCAAAGGGCTCATTCAAAGTTTAGGGCTTATGAAAGTAGACAACTGATTGAACTCCATGGTTTGATGTCTCTTTTACTATGTTCCAAGTGGATATTCTATCAAAAGAGTTCAAAGACATTTAAGATGGCAGTATTCAGAATCAGGGAGATCAGGGTTGAAATTCCACCTGTTTCTATAGTTCTGGGCAAATTAAATTCTCTGAGCTTCAAACCCAAATCAGTACAGTTAACATACAAATGCTTCTGACCTCAGGATGTGCTTGTGAGGAAAGACTATCATAAAACATTGTTCCTCATGTTGGGGAGGGAAGGGACAAGAGGGGAAGAGAAGGGATGAGGAGAGGGAGAACGGAGCTATTGCGTATCACTGTTTGTTCCTTCTTTGAAATGGGCTGCATTAGTAAATACTGTTTTCCTCCCCATGTGACTGTCAACTTGAAGCCCTGTTCACATACTGAATGGTTTCACACTGGTAGAATTGGCTGCAAAATACTCAGTAAAGAACTTGAGCCTGAAGACATGAATTCAGCTCTAGCACCCACTTTTCAAAAGATTGATTACAGCTTCTACCTGTCACACCAGCATTGGTGGAAGGCAGATGAAGGATGATCTCAGAGGTGCATTGGCCACCCCAAATGTTAGATATATGTTCGTCAAAGGGACTTTGTCTCAGGAAATATGATAAAAGCCATCAATGTGAGAGAAAATGATGGAGGGCCTGGGAGAGGTTGGGAGATGGAAGTGGGTGAAGGAAAGAAAAGGAAGTGAAGAACCGTCCTAACTATATTTCAATTTAAATAAAAAATCTAAAAAGAAATCTTAATAATAATAATAAGCAACTGAGGAAGGCTTTCTGATCTCCATATGCAGCCACATGTGTGTGTGCGCACACACAGGTGGGTGCACGCGTGCGCACACACTGAGCATATGTGCACATAGTTAGATTTTGTAGAAATATCATTGAAGCCCTTGACTGATTCAACAATGCTCATACACATCTAGCAGAGATGACCAATGAATTACTTTATCAATATGTGCGAAGCACACAGTCAGAGACTTAGACATGGTCCTACCCCATTCAAATAAACACAAGGAAACAGAGGAGGAAAGCACAGAAAGCAAGCCTTTGCCCTTCAAAACTTTGAACAAAGTGGAGATTCAGTGACTTGGGTCAGCTCTTAGGGTGAGGTTTAAAAGAACGTGGTCAGCACTTTTATAATCCAAAAAAAAGGTGAGCTGAAATAAGTTGATTATTGTGTATTAAAAGGGATCTTCTGTCAGGCAAAAGTGGGTCTCTCTAGGGTGGTGGCTGGTCCATTTAGTATCTGGAAGCCTCCACCACCCTATAATTCCTAATAAGAACAAAAGCTAAATTGTTGTATAAAAAGTTTCACTGACATATATTTTTCCCTAATGACATTGAAGGACAAAAAAAATATTAAAAACATTTATTCCCAGTTCTGGAGCTAACAAGTTTCTCATCTTGACGAGTGGCCAAATGCATATTGTTTCATGTCTGTCTAGGGATGCTGCCGTGGTCAGTCCATGAGTGTATTAGAATTAACTAACGTGTCTTTTAAAAACGATTACCGACCGTGTTATAGATCAGATCCTCCACTGTCCATGGGACAAAGAAGCTCAGAAATCTGAATTGCTTAAAATGCGCATCAGAGGACAATAATTTGCAGGATAGTAAAGAACACCAGATAGACCTGACACTGAAGCTGTGTCCTAAGAGCTGAGATTAGTAGCCAGGATTTGAATTGCTGTATCACACACACTGGTGTAGAGTCTGGACCTTTGTACTAATCCTCTTCCTCTCCAATAGCACAAAAATCCACAGGTCACAGGGGCCAAATGAGAGAGAAGGCAGAAGCTGTTTCTAAGCTTTGGAGCATTGGAAGCAGCAAGTACTGAGCGGGGGTTGTGGTGGTCACCAGTGGGCCTGCCTACTGGGAAATCTGAAGCAGGATGATCAAGGGATCCCAGTAACTCAAGGCCATGCTGGACTACACAAGAAGAGCTTAGTTCCAAAACAAATAGCAACAACAACAAAGCATTCCCATTGTTCTTATCATGTGTTAATTTAGGTACAGTGTGATTTTTCTAGACAAATATAACCTATCACTCCTAAGGGTCAATTCCATTGCTTTATAAAGAAAGAATTTCTTTTTAATTTTCAGTCTTTAAGTAAGGACAGCTCAAGCCGGCTGGTTTGAATGATTTAAGATGGACATGTGACATCTCTGTTGAAGCTGGGGAAATGACCCGGTGTAAAAAGTTCTTGTTCAGGACCTGAACTCAGATCCCAGCACCCACATAAAAGCCAGATGTGGTGGCTCATGTCTGTAATCTCAGCACTGATAGAAAAACAGGACTGTAGAGGGCCAGAGATTAGCTGGCCTAACTACCTATGTGAAATAGTGAGGTTCAAGGCTATTGAGAGAACTGTCTCAAAAAAAATAAATAAATAAGGTGGAACGCTGTAGAGGAACACACCAACCCCACATCAGCTTCTACACATGCACACACATGGGCAAGTATACACTGTACACACACACACACACACACACACACACACACACACACAGCAGGAAGGAAAGACTTTGGGTTATTTCTCAACAGTCTATTAACCACAGGCAGGGAAAGCACCATTGAGTCCAGTCACCTCAGTGCTGGCACTGACATCCTAAACAGGAGTTGGGATGAAATTACAGAAGCCGAATAATCTCCCTTTCTGTGTGATCTACCAAAATCTCTTAAAAAGAAAATATCACAGAGAGACTCAGTCAGTGACAACACGGCCTACTGAGGGTAAGAATAAAATGTAGTCACGAAGACACATGATGCCCACTTGGAAAAAGAATGGTAATCATAGTCTCGTTTCATCACTGGGTCAAATGTAGCAGGCAGCGTTACGGACACAAACAACCACCATTCGGGTGACTATGTGGAACTTATAATATGAGGGAAGCAGAAGCCCACAGAGCGTGCCAGAACCTCACAGGGCCTGCCAGCAACCTGGGTGCCTGCTAGTGTTCTCCTACAGCGGGAAAGAGGGGATGGTGCATTTCTCAAGCTCATCTTATTTCATCAGAGAAGAAGGCTGCACACATCACAACCTGCATTAATAGAGCATGAGACAAAATCCTCGCACCCCTCTCCCTTCTGTGCCTTTGGCCTCCTGGCTGCTGCTCTCTCTCCCATCTCCATTCCCCATGTCCCTCTCCCCACATGGCCCAGCTCAGTCTGGTCATGTCCACTCTGGACTTTCCCAGCTGTCCCTGCATGGGGCGAAGCTCTTCCAAGTTCTCCTCCACCATACCGAGGAGCAGCCGTGTCCTTTCCTTTCCTTGCGCTTGCTTTTGTCATTCACCCGCTGCCAAAACCATAGGAGTGGCTTAAGTGAGCTCCCTCACCAAGGAACTCAGCTGCTGGGAAGCTGCCTGTTGATCCGACTCTCCTAAGGCAGGCATGAACCACTTGCTTCTGCTGGCTTTTGCCATATACCAAACTTGATTCTAGAGTCCTCTCTTCAGTCGTTTCTTCCCTGCACCTTAACTAACCGTTCATCTCTCCTTGCCTGCCTACTCAGTAAGTGTCCCATCTCATTACTAGGCCCTCTCTGGGGTTGCTTACCATGTGGGAATTTCCCAGCTATGGCCTTTTGGGCTGCCCATCATGTGGGCATATTCGTACTATGCCCTTAGGGCTGCTCACCACATGGGCATACTCCCCGTTAGCACTTTGGGGCCCCAACACATGGGCAATTCAGTTACTAAGACGCTTGGACTTCTCTAGCTTTTTTCTTATCCACCTCTCTAACCACTTGTCTCTCCTCTTCTACTGGATAAGCGTCTCTACGGAGCTCAATGCTCTGGCTACTTTTACTACGGAAGCCACACTGGTGTGCCAGGAAGCTTCCTCTCACCCTGCTGGGCGTCCATCACATGGAAAGGGACCTCTCTTGTCTGTGATTTGGGAAATTTCTCTCTGATGTGTCACTCAGTCAGATTGAGGATGCCCGGGATGGAAATTCTCGTCACCACAACACTTACCCCTCTTTTTCTCGCGGATCCTCTCGACTGCTCCCTGGAACTTTCTCACCTCCCAGGAGCAACTGCTACTTGCTCCGGGGTCTGTGACCTCTCCTTGCCCCTTTGTCCTTGGAGCTGTTTGTTCCCACTCTCCTCGTGCCCTCCTGGGCCCATACATTTCAAGCTTCCTTGCCTGCCTCTAAGAGTTGCCTGCCACATCCTAAGACTTCTCCATATCCTAGTGGCTTCTGCCGTATTAGAAGCCTCCCTCAGGTGGATTTCCTGCTTATTCCTCCTTGTCCATTGTGGCTACACTGTTCTCTGCCTCTTAGCTGCCTAACCCTCCTTGTGAAGTTCTTTTTCTTTCATGACCCTTCTTCCTTTTCTCCTTGGACTCATTTCCTTTCTCAGACTCAGAGATTTTCCTAAAGCCTTGTTGTCTTAGTGAAAACAGCTTGGCCTCCATGCAGTTCAATGGCCAAAGGCGGCACACTTGAGTTCCAAGTTCTCACAGATCGTAACGACTTCTGCCACCACACAAGCAAATGATCCCAAAGTCTCTTAGCTTTCCACTCTTAAATATTTGATCTCTATGACTGATTTCTCTGTGCTCTGCTCTCAGGGAATCTTGAAGACTATTGTGTGAACAGCCTTTATCACAATGGTGTGGTTAAAGAATCTGTAAAAGAAAATCTGACAGCATTTGGATGTAAACTTATAATAAAAGGCTTATAATTAAAACCTATACATTGGAATTTTAATTTGCTACAATATCCTATATAAATTATTTAACCCTTATCTAGAATATACTGTGTGGGTATTTTATATCCAACTCTTATTTAGACAAGCAGATGTTTTAAGTGGTAACCATGTAGCTCTCCTCCACCTTGGCTGATGACTTTCAAGATGTAGGTAGCCACATCACTGGCAGACATTTTACTAAGGTTAAAGGGTACATGTGTGTGACTTTACCATCTTAAGATGACCATGTGGTATAAAGCAACAATTATAAAACTCAGTTTTACTGAGCCCTTAATATATCACTGTATCTCTTTTTACACTAAGGAAACAATAAATCTCAGATATTTTGGACTAGAGTAGATTTTCATATGATGATAAAAATTTAAGGTTGTGTTTGCTACAACATACAATATATGTGATTCAACTCATTTAAAATATATTATATAAAATGATAAACTTATAATGCTATGCATGTCTATTCAGATTAAAAAGACTGATTTAAGTTGTTTGTTTAACTACTTATGTCTTTGTTAACTTTTGAATACCAAGCTACTAGAAAATTCAGATAAGTAATATATGTTTGAGAATAAGTATATTTGATAAATAAGATTTGTTTGATAAGGAAGACATATTTGATAATCAAGATTTGTAGACTCCTAAGGTCTTTAAGTTCACTTTAAGCCTTAGCTATTCGGTAAACTAAGTCATATCAAAATCAAAATAAAAAAGCACATTGCAATGTTCTATAGTGGTGTGTCTGGTTCCCAAGACAGTCATTTTCCCAAGGTCCGGCACTTAGACAAACGTCCCCATTCCCTCAGAGGCTTGAAGAAAGTTCCTATTTGTAAAAAGTGAGTCAGTGTCCTCATCTCTGGCAGGAGGAACTAGTGGTCCTTCCATTACCAGAGGACTGTGGTGCCTATTAACTGTGTTAAGGCCAAGGCTAGCATCTAGGTTCCCCCAGTCTCTGCTCACAGGCCCCCTTTCTTCTGGTCCCATTTAACCCTGAAAAGCTCTCCCCTGTTGCCTTTCCTTGCTTTCCCGGAAGACAGGCTTGGTAGTCTGAAATAAACTTTTTTCCCTTTTCACCCATGGAGGGGCTATCTTGTTTTCTTTCCTGTACCCATTTTTGTTCACTAAGTACTAATGTAAGTAATTACAGGAACAAACTTTATTTAGTTTTCTGTATATGCTTGAAAGTCAAGTCTAACGCAAGCAACTAAATTAATTATACTTAATAGATATATGGTCCTCAAACTCTTCAGAGATCCACTGAATATGACATTTAAAATGCTTAATACAAAAGCTTTTTGTGATGGGGAGAAATGCTAGCTCCTGGCAGCACTCCTGGGGTCTCCTCCAAAGAAGATGATGGGCACATTAGAACTCCACCTGGTGCTTGCTTTAAATATGACAAAGTCAGCCACTAGGTGAAAAACTGGCCTTGACCTCGCCTGCCACCAGGACCCTGTCCAGATTGTGCACAAGAAAGACACTGAGGAACTGATTTTCCCCATTTTGCCTAGACAAGGTAGGCCACCCTGCAAGTTCCTACTGCGGATATTGTGGGCATGGCAGCAGAAATCGACATCACCCTGGGGTCTCTGCCCCCAACAACCAAGAGGAACCTAGGGTAACTGTCCAGGTAGATGGTAAGTCTCTGCCATTTTAACAGATTTGGAAGCTGCTTGGTTTCACTCTGGTGAGATTTTACCTTCTCATATCTCTGATGGTGTTGGTGACAAGGCTAGTGATAGCTTTGCCAGTTTAACAGCAGCAACCAAGGCTTCAGCTGCCTTCCCAGTTCTCTTCATATGTATAACGTAGGCCTCACGCCTCATTTTCCGAGAGCTACTGCTAGACCTAGACACAGTTTACCAGACTCCATAAAAAAAGAGATAAATTTACAAAACAGGCTTCAAAGTAACTCGCTACTATTCCTTTATTTAATAGTAACTAGATTTGCACTGACTTCTGTCAATAATCAATCCCATGACCTGTGTCTCATGGTAAATAAGAACAATAATTGGGAAAAAAAGTGACTTAAGGTGTATAAAAAATAAAATATGCTTCTGATTTCTTTCCCTCACTGTACTATTATTATACTAACATTTCAAAAGTTCAGAGTTTTAACACTAATCAGTGGAATTCAGAAAAGCTATTACTCTCGCCCTGGTAAGCTCTGACTGTTATAGTCACAATCTCAAGATTTTAAATTTCCTTTAGTTGTCTTCTAAATATAGACTTAAAAGTGCTTCTTATTGTGCTAAATATATCTGTCTAATCTATAGACACTCAGTCTTCTGGATAGAGAAAAGACTGTTCATCTTTTCACCCAGAATCATTTTGAGTCCCTGAGTGTCTACTATGATCCAAAGGTGTGATTCTACTGCCCTTTCTACAGTGTGGATTTCAGTACAGATTACAGACAGCAGTAATATTAACATATCTATAACTTACCTCTTTTTTCTTCCTATAAGCTTAAAAAAGTTCTTGTAAGCTTCAGGGGACTGACTTGGATCCACCCCTCTAGATAACAGCCTATTTCCCCACCTGCCTATTCCCAAGAGTGGGGTTTCTTCCTTGGTCTTGGGACTCCCCTCTCTCAATTACCAAGATCATGAACCTAAGTCTTTTAAATGTACACCTAAGAAAAAAATTTCCCCTAAATTCCTTAACTTTACCTGATCTATATCTGTTCCAGCGTATTTCCAGTCAAAGACCACAAACTGCCCCCACCACTGCTTACACTTTCCTAGCCCCAGAAGGTCCAGGTGAACCTGGACAGCAAGTGAAACAAACTGTTCTTCCCAGACTTGGCCATCATTTCAGCTTTTGGGGTCTCCAACAATGCCCCAATACCAACAGCAAATAGTTATACATGATTACGTCACCCTTTATCATTCATTCATATCAACAAAAGACTGGGATGCTAAGTTTCAAACCCTAGACAAATTACTCAGGTGTTTACTCGATCTCTCAAGGTTAGACCTGGCTGCCAGGTTCTTCCAGCACCCCTCAGTCTCTACCTGTTACAGGAGATGGTTTATATACCCTAGCCTCTACCTTGAACTCTCCAGCCCAGGGACTGTGCTGCCCTTCCCCCCAGAGGCTCTTCCCTGTATTGCTAGATATTTTGGTTACCTGCCCCTCCCCTTTTGTACCTTTTGGCCTCCTGGTTGCTGTACCTAGTTCTCTTCTTCCCTTTCCCACATGGCCCAGCTCAATCTGATGTTAACTCCGGATTCTCTCAGATGTCCCTGCTTCTGGCCATGCTCCCTCACATATCTGTAATTTCTCCTCCACACACACAAAATTATCCACACACTTCTAAGACAGCATACCAAGAAGCTATTTTGAATAATGGCGTAGAGGAACAGTTTTGATATGAAGGGGTGCCAACAAATTATTAGGTTTTTAAAGTTGGTTATGCGTTCTGTGATGACTTTCATAAAAAGTGACTTAGTTATACGATATGAAGAATGCTGAAGTTGTTTATTTATAACTACAATATTTCTTGGGTGTACCCTATAATGCTAGACACTGGGGAAATAACAGTAAATAATACTTTCCAGTCTCATGGTACTTAGATTCTGGGCTGAGACGTAGAAAGCAAACAGATGCAGGTATATATGAGTCTGGTGTGAGGTGATGGATGCGATGGGAAAGAGAAAACAGCAAGGTAGGGAGGCAGCGGCTTCCGGGAGGAACCCCATAAATACAAAGAAGTCTTTTGTTTCAATAAAACTGAGGGTAGGTCAGGTGAGTAAGGGGAAGCAGGAAGGGGCCTGGTGCCTCTGGGAACAGCAAATGGCAAAGGTTTTGATGAACAGGAGAGTAGCCAATGTGCTCAAGAGGCAGCAACGAGGCCAGACTGGCCAGAACAGAGGAAGAAGAAGTGACAGATGAGATGAGATCAAAATGAAGCAGTAAGCAGTCACCACCATTGACATGATCATCACAAGTCATGAACACCATTATATAATCTTAGGGGGAGGGGGCTCAGGAGCTATTGGACAGATATGACATGATAATGTCTACGCTCAGAGTCAGGCTGTCTGCTGTGTGGAAGATGTGCTGGAAAAGGGAAAGTAGGCAGTTCTCTTAGACTGTCTCAGGCTGGAGGTGGAGAGCCTAAGATTAAGGTACTTGGAGATTTAGTATCTGAAAGTCTTGCTTTCCCATGGTAGGTACATGCGTCTCACTCTGACCCACAATATTGGGGACCTCTGAGTGCCAGCTTCAGTGTCCCCTCATGGTCCAGAAGAAGACTTACAGCAAGTGTGGGACTTAGATCTGAGAGCGAAATGAATTCTTCACTACTAACTTTTCCACATCAGTTTCTTAATTCTCCTCTGTTCTGTGAAGTTTCCAGTATATATACACACACAAAACAAAGACAGTTCTCTGAGCGTGGACATCCCTTTACCTTTGAAGGTCCCAATGTGATCTATATGAAAGACTCCTATTCTGACTGCATATCCTGCCAAATGGAAGACAGTTGCGGGGAGGTGGCTTCTAATGTATCTCAGGAAACAAAGCAGAGATTAGACTGTGGGGACCAACGTTATTGATTGTGCAACTGAACTTCCCACTGGAGGTCCTACAGAGTCGGGGGTATGACTCAATCTTATCCATACATGGGAAAGAATTATGCCCAATAATCCATACTCTGTTGAACCTTGCACCAAAGAAGAGTGCCTATGACTTCACTGTGAGAATCAGTCGACATGCAAAAGGTGGTAGACCCAGCACCTTGCAAACTGGGTTTGCCTCCATCAGAATGCTTTCATTCTGGTGGGTAAGTCTTCTGCCTTATCAGTTGAAATCTCACTGCATGATTCCTGAAGACCGCAGCACTACAGGATAGAGGGCCAGAAGGGACCAGAGCTTTCTCTTGAACTTCTTTCATTTTTGTTTAATCAGCGGTCTCATGTATATCATCATATAGTCCAGGCTGGCCTAAAACCTTTTGTATTCAAGGATGACTTTAAACACCTGAGCCTCCTGCCTCTACCTCCCAGATACTGGGATTATGTACATGAGCTACCAGGCCTGGTTCTCAGATTTCCTTCTTAAATATACTTATTTTTCTCATAGGAGTCACTTTTATGACATGACTACCTCCCAAATATCTCCTGATAAAATCACCGTGGAGATTCGGATCTCACCTGTGAATTTCAAACAGACACAAATATTCTGATTAAGTAGGCACAAAAGCAGAACAACCAGGGATTTGATACAGTCATTTCAGACAGCAATAATTCCCTGGACCGGGACAGTAGCTAGCCACAGGCCAAAGAAGGTCAGATTCAGGCATTTTGTGTAGATGGAGCTGCTGTGGTTTGCTAGAGGATGTAGGATGCACAGAAGAGAAGTCATGGCATGTCCTAAGATGTGAGGCTGAGCAGATACGGGTACCAGGATCTAGCAGTTGAAGAAGAGACAAGACTGAAGAGAGAATGAAACCTGAGGACTGGCACATCTCCTTCAGTGCAGACAACTCTTCTGAAGAGTTTCATTAGAAAAAAAAAAGCAGTGGGGTGATTTAAAGATGTAAATTTGAATGTCAACCAGAGCTGGCAGAAGCTGATAGAATATAACGTACCCTCCTGTGGTAGTAGAAGAAGAAATGATCCCATCGTCTTGGGCATTTGAATACTTGGTCCCAGGTGGTGCTGCTGTTGTGGGGAGCTTTAGTGATGAAGCTTTGCTGGAAGAAGTCAGGGAGCAAATTGTGCAGGTAGAAGCTTTGTGTCCCTTCCGTTTCACTCTCTGATTCTTGCTCATAGACAAGACATGAGCTCTCAGCTTCTTATCCCTGCTGCCATGCATCCCCACCGTGATGATAAGCCCAAGTAAGCACTTCTTTCTCTAAGCTGCTTTTGGTCATGATGTCTTCTCACACAAACAGAGAAATAACTAATACATGACCTTGTCCCCTGCTTTACCCCATGTTGGGAAAAATACTAAATCTTGATTAAAATTATGATTTCTTGACTTAAATAAAATTGTTTTATGAATATACCTAAGAAATTTTTACACACATACACACAGAGACAGAGAGATAGACCAATAGAGACACAGACAGAGAGACAGAGAAAAAAGTGGTAAACACTATATTGAAAATTTAAAAAAAAATAGAAATATTCAAACCAGATCCATGGTGTAGCCACCTTTGATTTAGGAAAAAGAATTGATCTATCTATGCATGGAGAAAAAATAGTTTCAAATTTATTTACACATTTGTTTAAAAGTCAGAGAAGTCACTATGAAGACATACTGTAATGCTGTAATAGTCATGTCCAGTGATGAGAACACTGGCTTCATGTCATCAGTTACCATATGATTAAAATGTATTGAATATACACTGAAGAATTGTATCTACTCTTTCCCAATGACATCCTCATCTCATTCCAGACACAAGTTCCTTTAATGCTGGCCAAAACCTTGACTTATGCCAAAGAAAAGGATTTCAGGAGAAAAATAAATGAGAGAAACTTTGAAGTCAAATTGAAGCTAAATTGGGATCTATTAAAAGAAAAGTGTATACCCAAAGATTCAGAGTGCCGGCATTAAGAAAAGTATGCATTCTATTGTCTTAAAAACTGCTCTGTGAGGGGCTGGAAAGATGGCTTAGTGGTTAAGAATGCTTGCTACTACTCTTAAAGAAGTTTATGCTCCAAGCACCCATGTTTTCTTTTCTAATCTCCTTAGGCACTGGCACACATGTAACATACACTGACATAGGTGTGAGTGAACGTGCACGCACATGCATGCAGACACACACACGAACACACATACACACATAGATAAAGGTTAAAAATAAATATTTTTAAAAATATTCAGAAAAGGGTTTGATGACTAGCTTTTTTAAAAAGCTGTATAATTCTTTCAGCTTTTGAAATAATATAGTTCAGCAGATATAATTTACCAAGAGACTCAGAGATAAAGCAAAGTTTAAAAACAAAGCAAAGTTTTAACAGGTTTATTTTTCTTATTGTAAAGAACTTCCTTTCAGAAGTGAACTTATAAGGTGGTTAATGAGGTTCATTGTTCAGGTTGAAGGACCAGAGAGAATGCCTACAAGGTTCAACCCAAAGGTCACAGCGTGTAAGGCAAACTTTCTAACCTGTGGCAAGATTCATTAGCTGTTTTGATACTTTTGTTTGAGATAATTCAGAAAAGGGAGCACTGTCACCATGCAGGCAATCCTCACAACAGTTTCTGTCAAATTCTTGACTTTCAGCCAATGAGAAACACAAACCAGATCTCAAATGCTTCCCATGTTCCCTTAATCCTCCCAACTTTCTCACTTTACTACCTTCTAAACAGTCTACTAAACTGACATTCAAATAAGCTTTATAGCATTTTATTTACTCAGCAATTCATTCTCAAAATATCAATTATGGACCCGTTATACATACATAAACAATGTCTTACAGGATGAACAACTAAACATGTCCTTGTTATCCTCAAGAGCAGATCAGTGGAACAAAACAGATGACCCAAATGTGCGTGAGCATAACTACAACCATCTTAGATTTGACAAAGACGCCAAAAACATACATTGGAGGACAGGCAACATCTTCAACAAATGGTGCTGGGAAATCTACATATCCAGATATATAAGAATGGAAATTAGATCCATATCTATCACTCTTTACAAAAATTAACTCCAAATGGATTGAAGACCACAATGAGAAACCCAAAATGCTAAATCTCCTAAAAGAAAACATAAGCAGTAACATATAATATGTAGGTAAAGAAAAGACTTTCTGAATAGTATTCCACCTTTAAAATAAGGGTTAGAGCAGCACTTCTCAAATCAATTCGCTAAGAAATTGTAGTTTGCAAGATTAAACACATCCACACATTCATCCCCACCTAGGTCCTGGATCTTCTGGTTGATCTTTTCCCAATGAAGTGCTGTCATATAAATTTAGACCCGTGTTGGGACTGGATACATAAATTTACTGTATTGATCAAATTAAAAGAAAAATGTGTGTGACAATAGTTATTATTATAAAAGAGGTCATGAAATTGAGAGAGAGTAGGAGGACACAGGAAGAGTTGAAGGGGGAAAAGGAAGGGTTGAAATGATGTGGATATAATACTCATATACAAAATTCTATTTTTAATTAAATTAAGAAATATTGAAACTCTTTATAAAGAGTGAATTTTTCCATCCTTCAGGGAAACTCCTTAAGACAGACAGAAGATTTTCTAAAGACAGGTGCAACATTTCATCTTGCAGAAGAGATTGTTAAACTCAGGAACTAAACAAATTAAAGAATTCCGGAAGTCCCTGAAACTTACCGTATATACCAGACCTCTTACTCACTAAGCATGTATATGAAGTAAGAACTGCTGAGAGATGCTCTTTGACAGGCCAAGCTGCCTAGAAGACTCTCAGAAAAGCTAAGAAGTATGGAAGAATCAGAGATAAGTTGAGCGGCAGAAGAGGTGCAGACTAAGCTGGAAGAGACACTCTAAACCTTGTTGAGCGGCATGCCAGTTGGTGCATTGAGCTCCAGGTTTCATGAGCCATTATCCCTGCTGGGGTTAGCTTTGTGGCTACCTTTGAATCATTTCTGCTCCTGTGAGTAACACTGCACCCATATTCCTGCAATTAACTCCAGTAAAACTCAATAAATAGTTCATCAATTTGGACTTCGTGATATTTTTACTTTGGTCTACCATCAGTTCTTTATCTTAGGTAAGTTTGTTTACATTTTCCCAAAAAGTGTCACATAACAAGCACAGGTGTGCTGGGCTCAGAAAACTCCACGACTCCAGTGGTGAGAACCTCATTGGTCATTTCTCAATAAACTATGACTTCCTTCATATTAAAAGGCTTCACTTTAAGCCTTGTTTGTATTTACTTTCAAATTTTTCTTACTATGCAGGGTTATAAACAAAAGGCCCGTACAAGTACTTCATAAGTTCATAAGTATTTATGCACCAACTTAGATACATAAACTGTGGTGTTGATGAACTTTCACTCATTGAAAAGGGGATTTACATACCGTTTGAGTTTGAAGCACAAAATAAAAAATTATCTACCCAGAAAAGTACTTGTAGACTAGGTTGAGAAGAATTCTCTCTCTCTCTCTCTCTCTCTCTCTCTCTCTCTCTCTCTCTCTCTTGTTTTCTCTCCATCTGTGCTGTCTCTCTGTTTTTCTCTCTCACACGCACGTGCGCACACACACACACACACACACACAAAGATATCTATATCATTGTTGTTAGAACCTGTGATTATATTGGCAATTACAGTAAGTTAAGGACATTATTCTGGAATACCCAGGATAACATCATCAAGGTCCTCCTGAGAAGAAACAGAAAATGAGAGTTGTGGGGGGCAGTTGTGGGCTCAGAGGCAATTTAGTGGAGAATATGAAAAGCAGTGAGTGGCAAAAAATGTAGGACACCTTTATAAGGGCTTGGGAGCTCCCTCAAAGCCTCCAGAAAGAGCACACCTCCTTAACATCATACCGGGTATCTAAGTTAATCGATATTAAGACCATATTGTTTTTAACCTTAAAATGTGTGAGAAACTTGGTACAGAAGCAAGAGGAAACCAATATACAACTCATTTGTATGGGATGGGATAGTGTGTGTCCCACTGTGTTATCTAGGAAGTCATTTGTCATCTTCCAGCAGGTTCTGGGGTGATAAGCAAAGCACAGATAGAAAGGGAAGTAGAAGAAAAGGGAAGGAATGGAGAGGCCCAGATGTGGCCCCAGTGGAAGGTCTTTCCTTAGCAATAGGACAGGCTGCAAGGACAAGCAATAGGACTTGGTCCTGCATCAGCAAGTCAAGGTTGACAGAGAAGGAACCGAAGTTAGGGTGTAGAAAAGCCCACTGAAGGATGATATTGCCGGATGGGAGAAAACAGGATAGGAAGTGTTAAACTTGTGTGCACTTTCCCAATTTTGCTTCAGCTTAACACTCCCTCTATCTCTACATTTGCTTTCAAACTTGATCTCTGTTCATGTACCCTACGTGAGCAAGGCATCTTCAGGATCTTCTCAGAAATGAGATTCTGGCAGCACTCAAGAGTCAAGATATCCTCAACATATCCTCCTCACTTTAGGAGACCCAAGGCTGACATGAGCAATACTTGCTGAACCTGGTCCCACGGAGGGGGAAATGAAGAAAAGAGTCAAGAGCCAAGCTGATTAAGAAGACTGTGTTGAAAGTGGTAGAAACTGATCTTTGAGCGCCACCATTTTCTCTTTCTACTTCTTAAGGAACTAGCAGAAAGGATTGCATCCTAAGAGCTCTACATGATGCAGCGAAACATAAAGAAGCTCACATGGAGGCTGAAAGGACAGACAGCAACTGACAAAAGGATTTGTTAATTAAAAGCTCAAAGGAGTCTAGTAAGATACAATGGTATATCACCACTATCCCTGAATTTTCTTGTCCAAATTCTGGCCATTTTCCAAGCTTCCTGAGCCTCCTTTGCCCCACCTTCTGTGAGAGGCAAGATTAAATTATCCTCTGATATTCATCCTTGGGCTTCCTGGATTTAATCTCCTCCAAGGAGGCAATCACCTAAGAGCATGCTAGCGTAGTTAAGTGATCAAAGAGTCTATCTCAGCTCTTAGGCTGAATAAAAATAGAGCCTCCCATGTTCCAGGTTGTCGCTCGGTACTTTCTCACCATAATTCCACTGTTGTCTGTCAAGAACCTACTGTGGGGCCGGAGGTACCATTTTCTTTGTGTGACCACTGCACATTCGGAGAGTAACTTCTTACCTGACAAAGAGGAGATTTCAACTGGAGTTCTTATCAGGAGTATATTTGCCTCTTATCCAGAGTATATTTGAAGGAACAAGAAATCTAGTAAACAAGCACTGTCCTATAGCATGGCATGGCTGGAAGACAAACTCAGCTCGGGAAGCTCTGAATCCCTACTGCAGATGCTCTATTTCCTTCCAAAGTTAGCATCCTACTCAAACAAGTGTTTGGAGCCGTGCCAATTATCATCTTCACAAGTGACTTCCTTATCTCAAATGTAAAGTCATTGAAGCTTAGCTACTCAAGGACCCACCCAATTTAACATTTACTAGAGTCAGGTTTATGTCACAGTCTCTATGAGAAAGGGATTGTAAAGAATACCCTAACAGCAGAATCCATAAAGTGTTTAGTAAGATAATGTCTTTGTAGAATACTGATATTTATTTGGATACTGATTAAATAAAATTCTCTTGAAAATGTCAATCAAGTCTTATAAAGCAATAGGCCATGCAAGTTGGAAGGGACCTAAAGTCATTCCCCAATTGTCCAGTTATGAGTTCTCCAACAGTAACTCAGGTTAATGGTTGCTCAGACCTCCCCTAGACAAGACCATAGAAAAGAAACCCGTTCTAATCTTGGGTGCACCAGTTTTCTTCAAGCTAGGAAAAAATACTCTGGAGTTCTTGCTCTCTACCTTTGAGTCACTTTCTGCCCTTGACAGTCAAGCAAAATGAATAGCCTGCCTCATGGCCAGGCCTCACCGATTTTCTTAGCTGCTGAGCGTGAGGTTTGGCTGTGTTGATAACCTCTATATCTGCCTTTGTTCCAGGCCTTCCTGGAGATTCATCCCCATAGCCTGACCTGGCAGTCAAATTATGATTTTGCACCTAGTTGAACATTGGAATTTATATAAAGATGGGTATAAGTCCATTAACCAGAGAACCCAAACCAACCTTGCATTGAGCATGATTTACTTTCCACTGAGGACAACTTTCAATTATTTTCTGTTCCCTTCTTTCTTCTTGCTCTCCTCTTCCCTTTCTTCCTTTCTTCCTTTCTTTTTTTCTTCCTTTCTTTTTTCTTTATTTCTTTTTTCTTTCTTTCTTTTTTCCTTCCTTCCTTCCTTTCTTCCTTCCTTCCTGTCTCTTCCTTCCTTCCTTTCTTTGTTTCTTTATCTTTTCCTTTTTTTAAGATGTATTTGTTTGTGTGTATGAATATTTAGTCTGCATGTATGTCTTCACTCCAGAAGAGTACTATGCATGCTATGGAATTACAGCTATAGATGGTTTGAGCTACCATGTGGGTGCTGGTAATTGACTTAAAGACCTCTCCTGGGAACAGCCAGTGTTCTTAACTGCACATCTCTCTAGCCCTCTCTTTCCTTCGTAAGAGTCCAAATCACCCTTTGCAAATCATCCCAAGTTGTATAAGTCAAAAGCAAAACTGAGGCTGCCTTAGAATCACTCCCAAGAATATAGAGGCAAGGAGAGTGTACACAGTGTCCTTCTTTGATTTTCATACTAAAGAGATTTTCTTATGGCATATTTATACATACTTGATTTGGTTTGACCCTCCCAGAACTGCCAGTCAGTTGTAATTTGATGAATTTTTAAATTACAAAAGTCAACTGGAAAAAGTCTTCCAGCTAGAATAATTTCTGTTAAAAGCTTCCCCGTCTAAGGATAACTCAACATGAGGGCTATTATAGTGGTGGAATTAAACAAAGAAGAGATGATTTGATAAACTAGAAAAATATTTCCCAGGACTGGACAGACTACAACATTATTTCTTTAAAATTTGAATTCTTGGCTGCATCTTGTGTGGCTTAGGGTCTGGAACCATGACTAGGGACAGCAAGGAAATGAAGAAAGGACAGACAGGCACACAGTAAAGCCAGAATCAGGTGAAAGTGTTCTAACCCACCACAATCCAGGACTTCCTTTGATATTGCATGTGGGAGGGATAAGCTATCTTCAGTAGGAGGGTTCCGGTTATACCTGGAAAAGAAAGCAGCAGTTGCTAGTCTTTTCACTCTGTCTTAGTTAGGGACTTTATTGCTGCTACGAAACGCTGTGACCATAAAGCAAGTTTAGGAGGAAAGGGTTTATTTGGCTTACACTTCAGCATTGCTATTTATCATTGAAGGAAGTCAGGACAGAACTCAAATAGGATAGGATCCCAGAGTCAGGATCTGTTGCAGAGACCATGGAAGGGGCTGACTTGCTGATTTGCCTCTTCTGGTGTGTTCAGCCCACCTTCTTAGAGAACCAAGGACCAGCAGCCCAGGGATGATACAACCTAGTGTGGGCAGGGCTCTTCCCTACTGATCACTAACTGAGAAAATGCCTTAGAGCTGGATCTCAAGAAGGCACTTCCTCAGCTAAGGCTCCTTTCACTCTCTAATTTGTGTCAAGCTGACACACAAAGCCCTCCAGTACACACTCATTTATGAACCTTTCCTAAACACTCACACTCAGGCCCCAAGGACAGCTTTGCCACTCCTCCTGAGATTGGGCCGCGTGAGCAATCCCTTTGACCATGAATCTGAGGCCTTGCAATCCTAACATGGCAGATCAACACCACATTCATTACAGACTTCCTCTGTGCCCCACCATCCCTACCTCTCAGAACACAGCAAAGGAAGCAGTGGATTTCACAGATGGAATGGAAAATGAGAAAGGAAGAAGGACCCAGACTTGAGGTAGAGGCTGCCACCCTGGAAAGTGGTGGATGAGCTTTGCAGGACTACTAAACCTTAGTTGGGTAGCTGCCAATGCCCAAACTGAGAAGCTCAGCCCACCTCAACAAGACATTATAATAACACAAACACAATTGAGCCATGCGACATTGGGTGTGTTGAGTTCCCACCTTCCCATTTAGGCTTTTTCTTCTTCTTCTTCCTTTAAGCTTCTGGGCCATCAACAAGGAGTGATTGAAAAGGGAAAACTCACAGAGATTTCAATTACTGTTAATGTTGCCTGAGTGTTTCCACTGTCACAGTCTAGGGCTTCAACTTTTTAATAAGTTTCCCGTAATTATTACAAGGTTTTGGTCTAATTCCAGCTGAGGATTTAATGGGACTCATTCTGACAAGATATAGGATATTGTCCCAATAGATGCTCATTTGGAAATGGGCCTCTTGCAATTTCGAGTGTGCAGAGCTGTGCAAGATTAAAAGTACTGGCAGTCTAATTTCTACCTCGTGTCCCAGGCTCCGTGGATTTGTAGCTCATCCAGGCTGTCCATCTGGGGAGCAAACAGCATGTACTCCTTGATGAGAAACTCTGGCCAACCAACCAGCTGTGAAAAAAATAGATTACTCTTGTCATTTTTTTCTGCTAGGTAATTTGCTGGGAGAAAAAAATATAATTTTTTTTAGAAGGTGTGTTTAAAAAGCATATCCTAGGGATGTGAGATTTATATTTAAAACATCACTGCACTTTATTTGTTAATTTTTCAACAATACCCTGACTGGGATAATATTTTCTAATTCTGGGGAAATAAAAAGGTTGTTTCTGGTATTTTATACTATGCAAGCACAGGTTAAGGGAACAGAGGAGAAAGAACAGAGAAAGACTCAGCTGGCAGCTGAACTAAGCACAAAGAGATGCACCGTTGCTCTTCCCACAGGTAAAGGATATATTATGGTGGAATTAAGTAACTGCTGGGAAAATGGATCTTCTTGTCATCCCCAGGATGCTAGAACTGTAAAAGCATCTATTCAAGCCCATAGCATATACCTTCATACTTGTGAGATTTCAAAAGGTCGGGATAGATAAATATTCAGCCTAATTCAAGATCAATTGAGCCGCAGAGTGGAGAGGGGGATTATTGGTAGCCGTTTAAATTGTGGTGTGCTGTGTAACATCTATGGTATGATCCACTCACCAGGCAGTGTTTCCAGAAAGCCATCAGGAATGGGAAAACTATGCCAAGTGGTGAAATCAAGCCATTCAGTGTGTATCCAGTGGAGAGTTAATGTTCTCCTTTGAAATTAAAGAATCTGCGATAATACTTCCACACAGTGAGTTACAAAATATTTACTCATCAGTTAGTGTTGCACAATAACTTTCTGTCTGCAATTTTAGTGTGTTTACGGTGATGTGCCTCAGACAACCCATTGCCTCGACTCCTAAGCTTATTTCTTAAAGATAAATTAGCAACATGATTTTTCATTTTCAACATTATTTTAGAATTGACCATCTTAACTATAATGAATATATACAAATACGGGAGTACATGCATGTACCTATAAATGAATAAGTATTCATGCATGTACAATGCAAAGACATATCTATAATATATAAGGATTCATACAATTCAACAAAGGAATCTCAAAACTCAATAATAGAGAGTTAAATAAAGAAACAAATGAAAATATTAGTTACTCTTCTGTTGCTATGATAAATACCATCACCAAAAGCAACTTAGTGTTTATTTTTGCTTTCAGTTCCAGAGGGATAAAATTCGCGTGCTAGGGAGGGTATAGTGACAACTGGGAAAAGCATGGGGGCAGGTGCAGGAAGCTGGCTGATCATATACACAAAAAGCAGACAGAAAGAAATCAGGAAGTGGAACCTGTGTTTATAAACCAAGCCCTCCCTGTGTGACACTTCTACATAAAATCCCCAAATAGTATCACCAGCTAGCAGGCAAGTGTTCAAGTACGTGAGCCTGTGGGGGACATTTCTAATTCAAAATACAAAAATAGACAAAGATTTGAAGAGAGCCTCCATGGAAGAATGCTATTGTAATACACAATAAACACTCTTAAAGTGTTCTCAAAGCCATGAGTCATCAAAAAAATGACGAATTAAAATATAATGAGATACCATTCCCTTACCTATTACAAAGTTGAAAGGTCTTAAAAATGTGAAGTTAAATTACTTTAAATGATATATAAAACATCAAAAACTGCACCATAATTATGAGGTACAGAGTAACCAGGATTTGAAAATACCAAGCAATGGTGAAGAAAGATGTCAAGTCTCGAAACCCTTAAAAACTGTAGGTATACATAAAATGGCCAAGCCACTTAGGCAAATAGTTCTGTGTGGTTTATAACATCAAATAGTTCCTGACTATAATACTTAGCTATTATACTCCAGAGATTAATACAAGACCAATGAAAACAGATATCCAAAGACATTTATGACAATTATATTCAGATGAATGATTACACTGAGGTATATTTGTACATGAAGAAGCTATTATTCATCAGTGAAAAGGGGAAAAAATAGAAATCCATATACCATCATGAGTTAGAACACGATGTCAGTAACATCTTGTTGAGCAGAAAAGGTCAAACACTAAAAGGCACTGTAATATTCCATACATTGAGAAAGTAGAAAGACACAACCAATGTTTAGTAACAAATAGATATCTAATTGCCTAGAGCAAGGTATGGGATAGCTAATTATTGATTAAGAAAAAAAAGAACTTTCTGGTTAATCAAGATTTTTTATTTCTAGACAATACTAATAGTTCTACAGCTATATAAATGCCATAACTCAGTAAGGTATATTTCCTTATGTATAAATTTATACTTCAATAGATATGAATAAATATACAGTTTATATACAATTGTTGATCTGGGGATACAACACAGCACACTCTTAGAGCACTTGCCTAGTGCATGCAAGGGCCTGAATTCAATCTCCCATATCACAAAATACAAAAATAAAACAAACTCACTGTAGCCAGACACAGTGGTACATACCTCTGGAAGCTAAGGCAGGAGGGTTATGAGTTCTACACCAGCCTGAGTCAAATAGTAAGACCCTCCCCCCCAAAAAAACCCAAAACAAAAGCACACCATTAGTACTTTCCGATTCAATTGAGGTAAAAGCTTTTAAAAGACTGTCGGTTTCCCCCTTAACATCGTTGTCTCTCTTTTACCTATTTGCTTCCGAACTTACCACTCTAGCATTCTTGATAGCTCTGGACGTACCAGACACACTAAAGGTGGCAATGGCTATTCATCATGCCTGGAAAACTATTACCTTAGTTACCTACCTGCCTCATTTCATTTCCTCTCATTCTGTTTCCAAATGTCATTATCTCAGCAGAATCTCCTCTGCCCACCGTATTTAAAATTGTAACCTTCCATCTTAGTCCTTCTTGTGAAATTGGAACAAAATACCACATACTAGGTAGTTTATAAAGAGCAACAGCAACAAAAAAAAAATTATCCCTCAAAGTTCTAGAGGATGGAAAGTTAAAGCCAACACACTGGCGTCTGCAAAGGCCTCCAGATGCATCACATGACAGAAGGAAAAGAGGAGGCCAGAAAGAGATTTTTAAAAAGAGGCTGATTCAACCTATTCACGAGGACAGAACACACATGTCCAAACATCTCGGGAAGCAACACCAACGTCTCTTGGGGGCATTAATAATACGTACTTTGGCAAAACCTTCAAACCATAGCACCTCCGTAAAAGTACCTGCAGCATTATCCTGCTACATATTTCTGTATAAGCTTTACAGTTTAGTAGACTCAACATGTTATGATTATCACATTCTCATTATGCCCCCCTCAAGTATGCTATGAATAGCTCATGTTTGGGAATTCATTGGTTTTGTTCATTGCTGGACCTCTAGTACCTTGACATATAGTATCTAAAGTCTATTTGTTAAAGAAATAAGTAAATAAATTCACAGAAAGACTAAAATCATCTATATGGTTGTAATATTAAAAAGGGGAGAAATGTGTTATCACAGAAGAGAGCCTGTCTGGCACACTATGGGATTAAATAAAGCCCAACTGTATCCACGCAGATGAAATAAATCAACCACAGCTGAAAACTGCCTTATGTTCAGCAAACAAAGAAAAGTGAACATGGCAAAAGCAGTGCTAACATTAATAAAGAGATCAATCTGGTATTCAGGGTAGATATCAAGTGACTAGAGAAGCTGTAAGCCTACAAGTTATCAGGAAAAAAGAACACAGAATCTAACCTATAAAACAAAGAGAGTACATATGAAGCAGAACTCAACAAAGAATACTAATAGAAAAATGTAGGAGTCTATCAGATCCAGTAGACAAAAGAGTAAGAATATATAAGAACTCAGTGAGACAATAAATGTGATCATACGCTCAGTTCTTACTATAAAATTATAATCTACTAGTAAGTAAACTATATGAAGCCAGGTACATATTCATGCTGCTTACCACCACAAAAAGGCCAACGCTTCCAAAAAATTCTGGCTTGGGGCTGTGGGGAAGGTTCAGTAGTTAAGAGCACTTATGGTTCTTGCAGAAAACCTGGGCTCCATTCCCAATACCCACATCATGGCTCATAACTGCCTCTAACTCCAGTTCCAGAGGATCCAGTACTCTCTGCAGTCCTACAGGGGCACTGCATGCACGTAATTGGTACAAATTCTCTCTCTCTCTCTCTCTCTCTCTCTCTCTCTCTCTCTCTCTCTCCACATTCATGTACTCAGACAGTCACACACACTCTCTCTTTCATACATACACATGCACACACACACACACACATTCATAAGCTCAAATACTCATACACTCACACCCATGCACCCAAACCAACAGACCTTTTTAGAAAATACTTGACATGGAGTTGAGTTCAATAATGATTTGCTGAATAAATATTTTACAAATATTTTACATCCATAACGTGATTCTCCATTCTATTTTTAAATAATTTCAATAGAGTAGCTACACTAAAGAGAGTAAGAGCAAGATAAAGATGATGTGAATGGTGAAATGGGAAAAATCGGGGCCTTTGATTGGGAAAAGGACAGACATATCAACACAGAAGGAGAGAGAACGAGGGACAGATAAGGATCCTTGAAAAGACCAGTAGGAGTCCTATGAGTTTGTTTTACATAAATGACATTCAACACACATAAGTGCTGTAGATACATAATAGTGTTTAATGACGTCATCCACCCTGAAAGCCTCACACCATCTAACAAAAGCTCCACAATCAGGCATGAGAAACCGCCTTTTGACTTGTCAGGAGAGTCCAAGAGACTCCAGAACAATAGTGGCCGTTGTTGTTGCTCTTGATTATTCCCAGAAGTTGAAGTTAAGTCACTGTTGCTGAAGACACCATGCACTTCAGACACAGGAACAGAAGAATTGAGCTGGATCTGACCCAAAAGCCTTTCCCCCAAGGACTATCTTTCATAATACCTGAAGGAGCTCTGCAAGGTGCCAGGAGAGGAAAGAAGTGTTATGCAGCTCTGATGCTAAGAACAACAACAACAGAGCAGCAAGGTAGCTCTAAGGGTGAGACAAGGGCACTTGTATCTTGGAGGTCATGAACAGCTGCTGAACTGAGTTTCAGGTCCACTCCAACAGGACAGAATTCATGCCTGCTTCAGAAAACCTAACCAACCACTGAGGGTGGTTAGTGAGGCCATAGGTTCTAACAACATTCTAAGTATTTATCCTTATGGCTACAGATGAGTGTAGCCCGTATGCCCACTCCCACATCAAGAAACTTCATTCACAGGAGACAGACATGATTTCAGAAAGTCACAGCTAGGAAAATGCAGAGAACAGTTGACCTTGGGTTCCTGGCCTCCACTGATACATCTATAGCATAACCCTTACACCTGAGGCTCAGACAACATTGATGAACAGGGGGTAGGAAGATTATAAGGGCTAGAGACCAGAAATTTTGCTGGAAGACCAAGTCTTCTAGAGATGGCAGGGATGCCAAAACTTCAACCATGGAATCTCAACAATATGTCTGCTTAAACAAGACCTAAACAATAACAATAGCAATTAATAAGACAAACAAGGATGGAGAAATTACACAGAAAACCACTGCTAGAAGAAGAGCTACAGGCAATTAAAAAATGGTGAGAGAAGGAGAATTGTCTTGCCCAGAGAGGAGCACCCTAGATGGTTACTGTGCTGCTAGTCTTACATCAGTCTGACACACAAACTAGTGTTCTGTGAAAAGAAGGACCCTTGATTGACAAAGTGCCTCCATAAGAGCAATTAAAGGGCGTTCTTTAAATTAGTGATTGTTGATGGAGGCCCAGCCCATGGTGGGTGGCATCATTCCTGGGCTGGTGGTCCTGGGTTCTATGAGAAATCAGGCTGAGCAAGCCATGGGAAGCAAGCCAGTAAGTTGTACCCCTCCATGGCCTCTGCACCAGTTTCCTGCCTCCAGGTTCCTGCCCTGCCTGCTTCCTGTCCTGGCTTCCTTCAGTGATTGACTATATGTGGAAATGTAAGCCAAATAAATCTTTTCCTCCTCAGTTTCCTTTTTGTCATGGTGTTCCATCACAGCAATGGAAACCCTAACCAAGACAGTATCCAAACTCAAGTGGCCAGACATAAAATATATACAGAGAAGCTTGACTCAGTGGATTCACCAGGCTGCACTTATAAATGTATATGTCAATTCAAGAATAAAAGGCCATAGATTTTTTAAAGGGAATGGGTTGGTGGCCAGACATTAGAGACACTGAAGAGGGGTGGAATGATGTTAATATATTTTAATTCTGAAAATTTTAAAAAAAAGTAAAATGAACAAAATAAAAAGAAATACTTTTCCTTAAGTGATAAAAGTCTTCTAACACAATCTTTTATTTTGGTTTGTGTACGCAGTGTCATGATTGTTTTTGCATGTGTTTGAATACATGCATGGATGGGTGTCCATGCACACATGTGTTTGTGGAAACAAAAGGCGGTGCCAAGAATCTTCTCTGACAGCTTTTCTCCTTGCATTTGGAGGCAGGGTCATCAATTCTGCTCTCCTGCCTTGTTGGCCTGTTCTGAGGATTCCTTCTCTGCTTCCTGGAGGTGGGATGACAACAAGATGATCACACCTACCCAAGTCTGGTCTTAGGCTTGCCGAGCATACTTCGTCCACTCGGGCATCTCTGCCACAAACACACCTTTAACACCACTTTCCCATGTTGTCTTTAAAGTGCAGCTAATGTGAGCAGCTCCAAAGGACCAAAGCGTAGCAGCACTGCAATATATAACTAATAAGAAATTAAAGTAATATTAATTATGTAGAAAACTAGTAGTACATGCTAATCTTCTGGTCAAAGAGAAAGTCAAGACTCAGCTAAAATTCAGACAAGAATGAAGACATTATTTTAAAACTGAATCGGTGAACATTCATTTTTTAAGTGTTTTCTTGTGACATTCTATGTAAATTATTGTCTTGGTCCATGTTTTATTGATGTAAAAAGATATTATGAGGATAGCAACTCCTGCAAAGGAAAGCATTAATTGGTGCTGGCTTATAGTTCAGAGGCTTAGTCCATTATTATGGCGAGAAGCATGGCAGCGTGCAGACAGACATGGTACTAAAGAGGTGGATGATAGTTCTACATCCAGATCCGTGGGCAGCAGACAGAGAGAGAGAGAGAGAGAGAGAGAGAGAGAGAGAGAGAGAGAGAAAAGAAAGGACCTGGCTTGGGCTTGAGCATTTGAAACCCCAAAGCCCACCACCAGTGATGCACTTCCTCCAACAAGACCACACCTAATGCCACTCCTTACCCATTCAAATATATGAGTCTATGGGGCCATTCCTGTTAAAACTACAATTATCAAAACTGGGCTAGGATTGTAGTCTAGTATGTAGAGTGCTAGCTCAGCAACAGCAAAAGAATAGGTTGGATCCCAAGCACCCAAGCACCACACAAAGCAATCATGGGTATTCATGTCTACCATTCAAGCTCCCAAGAAAGGGAAGGCAGGAGGATTAAAAGTTCAAGGTCATTTTCAGCTACACAACAAGTTTGAGGATAACCTGGAATATATAATCTTCCTCTACACACACACACACATACACACACACACACACCATATATGCATATATATGTATAAATATTTATGTAACATGTGTATATACATATATCATATAATAAATATTATTTTTATATACTATAAACTAACCCAATATGGGGTAGGAAAATTTAATTAACTAGTAAATATTAACTAGAAATTAACTAGCTAATATCCTGATAGAAAAATAGGCAAAGAATATGGAAAGATAATGCAGAGAAAAACAATAGTTGCTGACTTACTGTATAATCAACCTCATTAACAATGAATGGAAGCAACAATAAAATAAAGAGTATTTCCTATTTAATTAAAAAGAAAAATTCAAGTACCAAGAATCTGTGGCTTGTAAGGATGACATAAAATGGGGCATTTATACTTCTCTGAGGAAATTATGAAGGGGTATTGTCTTTATAGAAAAAAATCTAGGAAAATTTTCTAAAAGTAAAGGTGTGTTATGCTTCGCTTCTGCAACTCCATTTTTTGTACCTCTCCCAAAACAAGCACAACGCATAAAAGACATGTGGTTATATTTTGTTTGTGCTGTAACACATAAAGCTTGCCTGAAGATCAGAGTGCGGAGCTAGCCACACTAGTTAGCCATAGAGGCCGGGCAGTGGTAGAACACACCTTTAATCCCAGCATTTAGGAGACAAAGGCAGATGGATCTCTGAGAGTTCAAGCAGTGGTGGCAGTTGGCACCTGTAATCCCAGCATTAGGGAGGTGGAGACAGGAGTGATATGGTTGGGCGGAGAGAGGAATATAAGGTGGGAAGAGACAGGAGCTCATGGCATTCAGTCTGAGGACTGAGAGAAACAGGATACCCCATTCTGTCTGAGGACTTCACAGAAGTAAGAACTAGTGGCTGGCTACTCTGCTTTTCTGATTTTTCAGCTTTCACCCCCTAATATCTGACTCTGGGTTTTTATCATTAAGACCAGTTAGAACTCGTGAACCAAAAACATTTATAAGAATCTTGTAATACATTGCTTAATGTACAAAATACCAGAAAATAAGTGATGGCCCACAATGAAAGGCTAAATCAGCTACATCCAAGCTATAGCCAGTATTATTTTGTCTTTAATAAAATGAAGAAATGAGAGATAAGTGTATAGACATACAGGAATATCTATTACTATTATTTAATAATCTCATAAAAGGCACAGGAAATATGAGTGAAAAACCATAATGGCATATTTTTTACTCTTGACCTAGTACCAGCGTTTGTCTATGACTGTGTAACTCTTGAGACTGAAGATGCTCAGCAGTGTGTTGAGAGGTGTTGCCCAGCTGGGAGATGTGATTCAGAGAGACTGAATAAACACAAGGTGAGAAGAAAGATGGAGCCAAGCAAAATCAAAAGATGATGTTCTTAAAGGTGATGTGTAACATTATATTTATAGAGATGTGTGTATATGTGTGTGGACGTATACAATAGCATAAGCAAGAATATAAGAGAAATAATTCACCTATTTCCGATGAAATACTTTCAACTAATTACAAGGATTTTTTTTTCTGATCAAATGAGTTTCTCAAACACATCAGAGGTTGAAAACAGGAAGTTTTCATCAACTACTTTACAACTTTTCAGAACCTTAAATTCACGGTCCAAGCAGAAGGAAGCTCTTGTTTTCCACAGCTGCCTTAGGACTCTAGGGGCTTAACCACAGAGACTGGAAATCACAGAGCAACCCAGAAAGAATTTGAGTTACTTTATACAGATTGATTTTAAAAAAAATCACAGCTCAAGCCACACAGAACTTAAATTACTTAAAGTCCAACCCCATTTTTATTTCCAGGCTGTTGATGTTAGATTCCTACATCAGAAAACTGTGGAAATCGTTCTACCTTAGAAAGAAATGACTAACCACAGGCCTTGGATTTTAAATAGTCAAAACGTAGATAGAGACCTTTAGATTTTTCATATGTAAAGGATCATGAACTAGAGAAAAGTTCAATTGTACTTCAAAAACATAACCGATTTCCGATAGTATTGAATAAATTATCCTTTCCCTTATGCTGTGTCAGTTTCTTATTTGAACTTTGTGGCTTAAATCAGCAGAAACTTTATATATATATTCTATTATATATTCATATATACATATATATATTCATATTCTATGCATTTATATATATTCTAAAGGCCAGATTTCAACTGTCACCATGCAAATGGGGCCTTGCATCTCTCAGATCTCTAGAACATTCCTAGTGTTTCCATTGTGGGACCTGGCATCTCTCAGATCCCTGGAACACTCGTAGCATTTCCAGGGTGGGGCCTACCAGAATTTCTTCCTTTGTGGCCAGATCACTTCTCTGTCTACCCTCGCACTCACGATTTTCTCTCTCAAGAGAAAAGAAAATCAGTCAAATCTCCTAAAATGAAGTGAATCTTTAGCCTAACAGACAAAATAAGGTATACTCACCATGAATGAAGAGATAGGAAACCTGTTACATTGTCTTTTCCTCCATCCTCCACTTCTAAAGTTCCATTTTCTTCTCTTTCAAAGACATTTGTATCCTAGTTAGGGCCTACCTGGATAATCTAAACCAGTCCATCTTTCCCAGGATCTTTAATTTAGTAACTACAAAAACTTTTTGACAAAATATGACAATTCTTATACGTTCTAAGGGTTAAGATGAATTTCTCAAGCAGGCTGGAGTTTATCATCAGTGCTGTGACACATGCCAAGCTGTGGGTATTGCTTGGGAAGCTATTTCTGTGTCTCGAGCATGAGAGAAATCCAGCTGGGGAATGACTTAGGGAGGGGACTTTTAGAGAGGAAAGACTGGGGAAAGAGCCCTCAACCACTGTCGACCCACACTGCATTCATTCAGGTCTTCACCAAGTCACCCAGCTAGCGACAAACCTGTCTGGGCCAAACTTCTGACCCCAAAACATGGCTTTAAGATCAGGCCTAGCCCAAATAATTGCTATAACAAAAGAAACTGTGGGTTTTTTCCCCTTGACATTATTTTTGATTTGATCTAAATTATGAAAGCTGACTCCATTTAGCAGGACATTGTTTCGATTTGAAGAGAACTCCTTTAAGGGAAACCGCATACGTACCTTGTACCTCCATGAATTCATAGGGTCTCTCTCTAACAAACATGATCTCAAAATGAAGTGATCAGTTCTGTCTTGGACACATGCAATAAACCATGCAGGAATGGGCACTACACACACGTTTGACAGAAGTACTTCCCAAACTACACTAATAATATTAGAAAACATTTAAATTAGTGGAATTACGCAAGAAGAATGTCCTTAGTTCATTGGCTACTTCAAGCCGACAATGGAATATTCTTATCCCTCAAAGTCAGAAGCAGGGCAGAGGGTAGTTTTGTTTGTCACTCTCTAATGATCTTCACACAGCAGTCTGTTGCAAGGGGAATTGTTCAACTAGACCATTATGGTTCTTAGCATTGATAATTATCATTGAAATAATTACTCCAAATGATTGTTATTTGTAATTTTGCTTACATATATTTAACATTTGAATACTGCACTAAGGCTGATTATTTTGAGAGTTACCACAATGAGTAGCAATATGTTGTAAATCTTAAAATTTTTCTTAGAGAGATTTCAGCTTTCTAGCTCATCTGTACAAAATATTACTCAGACTCAAAAAGACAAGTATCAAGTTTTCTTTGCTTTGATGACACAACATTTATCTATAAATATGAATAATTATCTATAAAAATAATAACAGGGATGGGAGATGACTACGTGGGTAAAAGCTTTACACCAGCAAGAGGACCTGAGTTTGGATCCTAGGCACCCATGTAAAAAGCTAGGTGTGGCCTTACATACATGTAATACCAACGCTGTGTGGAGATGAAAGGAACTGTAGGGCTCCATGGTCACCAGCCTAGTCAAAGGCACTTCCAGGCTCAATGAGAGAACTTATCTCAAGGAAACAGGGTAGAATAGAAGACATCCTCCTCTGCCTCCACTTTCATATAAATGTACATACTATACCTGCACACATATGGCACGTACATAATAGATTAAAATATATAAATACTACATAATCTCCATAACTTAATATTCATAATATTGTATATAACTGAACAATATCTGTCTTATACAAAGAACAAGAGCAGTGAGATTCATTCACTCCTAAAAGCCAGATATTTGAACTCGTAGACAAAATAAAGTATGCTCACAATAAATGAAAAGATAGGAAATCTCAACAGGGGAAGAAAAAATAGAATGAACTATTTTTAAAGCAAAATAAACTTAGTCAATTAACAAACAGAAGTGTCAGAAGAAACAGTATGAGAACTTAAAAATGGACAAATAGAAACTGTCCAAGAAGACTAGGGAGAAAAAAGTCAACAACTGAAGTGGACTGCATCAGATGGGGGCAAAGTGGATCAAATAACACCATAATGGCTCCAAATAGGGTATACTCAGGTTTTTCTTTATTAAAAGAGAAACTCACGGATCACAATGAGGAAACAGAAACAGGGTGCAACATCCAAGTGTGGCAAGCAGGAAGATACCAAGTGGGTGCCCCCATGGGATTTTTGGTACCCAAAAGCCACGCCCCATCTGGTCCAGCCTCTTAAAGGCTATTGGCTGAAGAAGGCTCCTCATCAGACAACCAGAGAACCTGATGGGACTGATTTAGGCCCTCTGCATATATGTTATATTTGGGTGATTTGGTCTTCTTGAAAGTCTCCTAAAAGTGCAAGCAGGGACTGTCTCTGACTCTGTTGCCTGTTTTTGGATCCTTTTCCTCCTGCCAGACTAGGAGGTTAGGAGGTGCTATTCTCACTGAAATTTGATAGACCACAACTGGTTGATATTCATGAGAAGTCCACCCTTTTCTGAAGAGAAACAGAGAAGGAGGAGTGGATTGGGCCTGGGGAGGAACTGGGAGGAGTGGGGAGGTCAAACTGCGGTCAGGATGTAAAAACAAGATAGATAGATAGATAGATAGATAGATAGATAGATAGATAGATAGATAGATAGATAGATAGATGGACGGACGGACAGGCAGATGGACAGGAAAACAAACAAAACAGAGGAAGCAGAGACCCAGTTAAACAACTAAACCGTTCTACACATATATGATCAAAATACTATAAGAATGTAAGAAAGAAAAATAAATGTAGAAAAAGCTTTTGAAGAAACTATATCTTAAGCATTTCCACCTTTCAGAAAGCTGAAGCACAGCATTGGGAGTTCAAGGCCAGCCTGGACTACATCATGAGTTCTAAGCCAGCCCAAGCTGTTACTGAAATACTGGGCCATGAGTAATAGCAGATGTCTCATCAGGCACCTGAAAAAATAAAATAGAACAAATAACTTTGAGGTAACTGAAAGAAAAAGGCTGCTAGATCACAATTCTGAATCTTCCATAAAGTATTTTAAAATAAAAATGGTTTGGGAGCTATTCTGCAATGTTTTTCATTTCTATATTGTGTGATTCTTTTCACTTGTGTTTCTCATCTTATTCATTGAGTCCACATTCTCATTGTTTAGTATGTCTAGCTGAAGACTTATCAATTTTGTTTACCTTTGTTAAAAAATAAAAAAAACTCATTTCATTGATTTGTTTTCTATTGATTTTTTATTGTCACTTTAACTTATTTCTGTTTTAATCTTTGCTGTCATCTTTGCTCTGCTCTTTGAGGGGCTTTGCTCCTTTACTCCCTCATTATGTCAGGGTAGTTTACTTGTTTGAGATATTTTGTGGTAATGGCCTTTTTTTCTATTGAAAGTATTGCTTTTGATATAAAGGACTATTTTCATTATACAATGTGCCTTCAAATATTTCTAATTTTCCTTTGATTTAATGCTATTTCAATAGTTACTTAATTTTCACATATTCACATATTTTTCAGTTGTCTATGTTGTTAAATGTATGTATGTATATGTTTATATATATGGTAAAGAAAAACTCTATAAATAATTCCCAGAGTTGTTCATAATACCTCGTGTGATCCTAATATCTCACCCATCTTACAGTATCCCCAGACTCATGATTGACAAAAGAATATAGTAGATTCATGTTGGGAAAATCTTTATCATCTGCCTCCTGAAAACCATCCCAATAAACAACATGGCTGCTCATACGTAGAGATTCAGCTTCCTGCTATCATCATCATCATCATCACCATCACCATCACCATCATCAACATCCTTACACTGTTGTTCTTATAGAATATAAAACCAAAGCAACAATGTGAAAATAACTATGGTTGATCATTAATTAACTGAAGTATTTGCAGCTAGAGAGAGATCTAGAAGGGTGATAATGGAACATGGTTGCTATGGAAGGGGGAAATGGGATTAACTGAGGAGAGATAGGAAGGTTAATACAAAGGGAGGGGGAGGAAAGAGAATAAATAATACTAAGTATGTTTGAAAAATTTATGAGAAACATCATTTTATAAGCTTACTTAAAATACATATATAATATATACATGTGTACACATACATGATAGAGTTATGGCATACAGGATGATAATGCTCCCTCAAGAGCCATATAGACTTTCTAATAAAAGATTCCATCGACAGCATTGAAAACATCCATTCAGTTGTGGTCAGGGGAATCCAAAAGACTACTACCCAAACAGTATGGGCTATTGCCATTGCCCTTGGTTAGTGCCCAGAACTTGAAGGGAAGACCCTACTGCTGAAGGCACCACATGTTCTGGATCCAGGAAGGAATGGAGTGGAACTAATCCCTGAGGATTAGTTCTTGGGGCATCAATGACTAGGTCTCACAGCTGTAAGCTGCCATAGGAGAAAAGCAATCAACAGCCCTATCTGGCACTAAAGCTTGTGAGTGGCAACAATGACTGGCCCAGCACGGTATCTCAATACAGACACTTTTAACTTGGAAATAACCAACAGCTGTCTCCAGACTTAAGGCCTACTCAAGAGGAGGGAATTTTTGCCTAGTGCTATAAACCTAGTTAACTGCCTAGGGCTAGAGAGATCACAGACCCTAGAGGAGAACCCACTACTGACATTTTTATAAATCAATATAATTCCCAACTATATTCTAAATACTTACTATTATATTTATTTTGGTAAAAATACAAAGAATAAGTAGCTGTATGCTGTTTAGCTCCAGTTGGTAGATCTATAATATAAGCCATGTATTCAGGGCTCAGGAAAAATTGCATAGAAGAAGGTATAAAGATTGTATCAGCCAGAAGACCAAGACATCTGCTACTCCTAAGTGTCTTCTAGACATGAAAGAGAAGCTGTGCCTACGAAATCTCAACAATTCAGCCAGCTAAACAAGTCCTACAATTAACCATTAGACCAGCTAACAGGCCCATGCAGATAGGGAAATTTCACAAAGATCCACCCTAGATGAAGAGTGATAGGCAATCAATGGCTGCTGAGAGAGGAAGACATCATTTTTCTCCAAGGATGAGCACCCTGCTGGGCTATCTAATTCCAAGTGGTCGGTCTAAAGCATATGTACATGAAAGCAACCCGAAATGGAAAGGAGTAAGTCACAAAACAATCCCACACCAGTTTGGAATTATGATTAATAAAAGGGTTATTTAAAGGAAAAACTTACAAATCACTGTCCTAGACAACAGCTGTCTGCATGACCAGGAAAAGAGTCTGGTAGCCAGAAGCAGAGTCTGAAGCAAGGGGAGTGCATGGCTACTGCTGCTTTTTCAAGCCAAAGAGACCATGCCCAAGTGGGCTGATATCTTAAAGGCTATTGGCTGAAGGAGCAGAAGGCACTCCCACAGCAGAAATGGGTTCAGAGGTGTGTATGTGTGTGTGTGTGTGTGTGTGTGTGTGTGTGTGTGTGTAACAATAGTTAAAGAAGGGAAGGTAATGAATTTCAGGAAGTAGGGGCATGGGAAGAGTTGGATGGGTGCGATGGAGGGTTGGAAATAATATAAATATAGCGGTCAAGTATGAAGTTTCTCCACTCAAAATTTTAAATTAAAGAGGTTTATTTTCAGTTGCTTGAGCTGTTCTTCTGTAATGTGGTGAACATCAGTTGAAGATCAAGGTAGGCCAAGAGGTGGCCAATCCCAACGGTGGAAGGACACAAAAGAGTGATAGCAGCCATCTTAATCACAGGCCGACAGGAACGGGAGGACACATAAAAACGGTGACTGCGGGTTTCAGTATCCATATGCACACTGTCGGGTCCACAGAGGTCACGCAAAGATGGGGACAGACCACCCAAGTCTAGTAAACCAGATGCAAACTTTATTCCAAGAAACAGAAAAAGAAAAATAAATAAATAAAATGCTACGGGGCACCAAAGTTTGTCAGCTGAGACCACAGCCAGTTTGGGCTTCTGAAACTGTGGCAAAGGTTGTTTCCGGACTCCCCCTTTTTATAGTAAGGAACAACAAGCATTAGGCATGGACAAAGGAATTTTTACGATCTCGAGATAAAACTCAGATACAGATTGCCTTTGTCTACAATTTTCATCAACAGAGTTTTTCAGTTAAACTAGTGTTTGTATTTAATCCATTGTCTTTTCCTGGAGGCTCCTGATGGTGTTTACCGAAGCTCTGCACTCCCCCTAATGCTGCTAGTTTCACGTAGCAGGGACAATGCATAACCAAAAGCCACATACATCCCACCCTCTAAAGGTTAGCTTAACTCATATCCTTGTTAACCAGGATGGCCGGGATGTTATCTTAGGGCTAACTCAGTTTGCAGAGGGATGCTTCAGCAGCTAGTTGTAAAATGAAATAGCTCACTACTGATAAAGGGTCCTTAAGCAGCAGAGGAAATAACTCCCCATGGATCCTTGAACTGTTGAGAACTGTTGAGTAGTTTAGGCTTACAACTTTATATGTTTTCCTTTCTACATTCTAACTTCTACATTCTAATTTCTGGTACCTATATTTCTATATTCTCATTCTTATTTCTAGACCCTTCACACACAGCAAAGTGTACTTTGGAGACTGGGCACTGTTCAACTAGGAGCTGCTTTCTGAGGGTTAAATCTGTGAATACGTATGACCAGTTACATTGGTGTTTTTCTTCAAATGTCAAAATGTGCAATAAGGAACAAGAAGGTACCAATAAGCTTCTACTTAATTAGCCAGACTGTTTGCCCAGGACGAGCTCTCTGTTCTTCCTTTGCTCTATGAACACACACTCATCGTAGATAATCTCGACACAATGGAAGTGTCCAAAGGCAACAGAAAGAGTGTATCTCCTCATATATCCCCAGAGGCAAGGATTCTTTCTTTACGTTAAACACAAGAAAAGTCATGGTGGGCCTTGCATACATTATTCCTACGCCCAATACCCCAATTTTTTTTGTATGCACTCTCTTCTCTAAGAAGTTCTCCTTTGCCATCTGTTAGTAGTTAAAACCATGTATATTTGAGAAATTATTGGGAGAACTGAGTAGTAATGAAAGACTGGAGGTTCACTCTGCTGGTCCCTTGCTTGAGACGGCTGACATTAGTTCTGTGTTTATACAATTATAATCCCCAGAGTGGCTCTACAAACAAGTTTCTGAAAGTTTCCATGGATCCCCCACTATTTTCTCATGTGACTACCGAGATGACCTATTGGCGACAGACTTTCAGATGAAAGCACCACTTTTAGTTTTTTCCCTCCTGAGAATAGAAACATAGCCGTGCTTGCCAGTGAGAATCCAGTATCTCAGTGACGACCTGGGGAACTTAAATTAGATGGAGAGAGCTCTCTTCCTTCCTTGCTATAGCCAGCGTGTAATTGATCATCGGAGTGACCAGGGAAGCAGGAACAGAAGCTGGGAAGGAACCCACCACACCTCAGATGTTAATGCCGGGAACACTCCAGAGGTTCTCAACCCCACTACTGCTGTGACCCCAACCATAAAAGAATTCAGCTGCTACTTCATAACCGACTTTTCTATTGTTGTGAGTTATAATATACAGGATATCAGATATGTGACCCCCGGGCATCTACTGCCAACCTGATACCTCTGAGAGGAAAAGAAAATTAAAAAAAATAGACATCTCCCATGCTAGTAACTTCCTCTTCTGTGAACCTTCATTTCACTCACTGGGGCTCAAAAAGAAGCGACTGGAACCCAGGGAGTCGTGAATTGAATCTAGTATGCTAGTCAAGTCCAGGAGAAAGGCCCAGTTACCAGGATGTATAAATTAAGTCTGTTGGAAAGAACTTTACTGTTTTCTTCTCCTTCCCGCCCCTTTGCAGTAACTAAGATTCAACACTGCCCCCTGCTGGTTGGAACACAGAAAAACATTCAGGCTAAAGACTGGCCAGCATGTTCCTCCCTCTGTTTCCTGGGAACAATTTTGAAACATAAAACAAAATCTAAAAAGACTTCCTAGATTCCTTCCATAAGGAGGGTGTTTTGTTTTTGTGGTATCTTGGGGGGTATTTTTTAAACAATAATTTCACTTGTGTTTTTTTTAAGTGAAAATGTAGATAGATATTTTCAATTACGTAAGTGTATTCCCATAAGGCATTTCCTTCTTTATTTTATTTTATTTTTTAATACAAGGATTTCTGTGTGAACTTTACTGACCTGGAACTCACTATGTAGACAAGGCTGGCCTCAAACGCAGAGATCCTCCTGCCTCTGCCTCCTGAATGCTGATACTAAAGGCATGCGCCACCACTACCCGTCTATAAGGGATTATTTTAACTGAATAAACAAAGACGGTTTATAGTAAGGAAACTTGCAGAGACCTGCAAGGCAATATTTATTAACTTGGGAACCAGTAATTCACCCCTTTACTTCATGGAAATTTCCTGTGGGTACTTAAGTGTATTAGGTAACTCACTAAACATCTGTGAATTAATTAATCAGAGAAGATCTCAAAATCTTGAAACTTTGGCCCCATAGAAAACTCTGAAAACTATGCTTAGTCACAAGAATAATAGCTAGAATTTTTTTTTGGTAGAGGGAAACTCAGCATATCATGTAATGGCAAAGCAATGACGAAAACTCTGACACCTTTTGGTTACAGATTCACACAAAGGCAGTAACGATGGAACGGAGCTTCTGCTCTGTGGATGCTTGTCTCTCACCCTTCAAATGAAGCCCTCTATAAACCACTACTAGGAAAGCCTCTGCACACGTTCTCTGTTGGTACCATGACAACGGAAGAAACGGCATGAGAGGGTTTCAGACACACGTGCCTCCGATCTGTAAATGCTGGAGAACACGAGAGCGTGAAGAAAGCCATTGAACAACTCCCAAGAGCAAGGGAAAAGACGTGAGAAAGGCTCTGTCTGTACAAATAGCTGTCCATACGCTGCAAACCACTTTCAAAGAGCTGAAAGGTGACTGGAACACCGGGTCCCAGCAAGGTAATTAATAACACAGAGTCCCCTCCATCAAAAAAGCCAACTAAGTTATATGACAAGGTAAGGCCTCCTCCCCTTTAAGCCTGCTCATAATGAATCACTCTGGGCTCACAGGGTGCCACACTGCTGGGGCTGTAGCATCAAAAGTTCCACAAGTGTCACGATAACATTATACAAAATCTAAAACACGTATTAAATACTAACTATGACAATGTAATCATTTCACAAATCTTTTGAAAGTACCTGTGGTCATCTTACTACCCTGGAGTACCTTGCATCTCTCTGTCTTTTTGAGAACTGTTTTCTGCCTTGACCATGATCAGATAGACGATGAGCCCTGGTGATAGTTAATTGCATAGTCTGGCCAGTTCAATGATCCGTGTGACACAGGCTACCATAAGAGCAAAACAAGAGGATTAGGTGCTAACAACATCTGACAAAGTTTGGGGACATTCCTGTACAGGGATCTACTATGTAACACTTCTCAATATATCAGTTGAAAACCAATGTAGTAACTATGTATCAACAGCAAGACTTTTTAGACATTCAAGAGCTGAAAATAGTCTCCAAGAATTATGTTTACTGATTTCCAAAAACAAGTGTTATTTCTGAAACTCTATGCAAGACACAGGAAATCAACACAAGTGGGGAAGATCTCTTAAAACTCCTGTCTATAACTTACACTCCAAAAGAAAATGATACAGTTTCAAAAGACACATTTGGGCTTCATTTCTTCAGAAATAAGTCATCTCACCTATACAGATTTCCTCCAGCACTTCTGAGCCAAATATATATCAGCCCCTGTAACTCTGGCATCAAGTTTCTCAGAGCACAAATGGCAGGAAGCAGAGTGATGCTGGCAAAAGAGCCAGACTTGAGATGGGTATCAGCAGGAAGTCATCAGAGAAGAGTGAGTATCAGAGACTTCACCAGGAAATGAAAGCCCTGACTCTCAGGCTCATCTGGGCATTAGAAAAAACAGAATTCAGTGGGGGAAATATAACCCAGGGGCACAACCAAGGGTTAATGCTGATTGAAACAGAGACGAAATAGACCTGTGAAAAGGAAGGAGGAGGGTTGACTTCCAAAGGTGATATCCTGCACACCCAGTCTGGAGGATGTAGGCAGCAGAAACACTCATTCATTATAAAACACTGTCTACCACAGAAGCATCTCCATCCAAGAGCAATTCACCCAGGACAGTGCCTATCAAACGAAAGCTGCAAAAGCACTGAGCACAAGCAGGCAGCTTTGTGGAGTCAGAATACTGTGATCAGAAAATCACATAAAATGGGCTTCAGGAAGAGTCTGTGGGGAGTGTTATCTGGAGAAGGCAGTGAAATATTTTATGGATTTAACATACAAGTCTGTCAGAAGTGAAGTAGGTAATGCTAGAAGCTAAGACTTTTAAGGTGACTATAGGAGAATTTCTCAACATTTTAATTAATAGGACTTACCAAGACTAATAACAGACGTTTAAGATAACATACTAATGGGTCATAGAAACATAGAATATTAAAATATTTAATAAGGTAAAAAAAAGCTTCATGACAAAATGAGGCCCAATCTGAAAGGCTACTATGAGCTTGATCACTGTTCAATGTCATCAGTAGAAAAGAATCAAATGACATGATCCCTGTGCTCCAAGGCCACAGAGAGTTAACAGCTGTAGAGGTTCCTCTTACAAATCCCCATAAAGTGAATATCATCTGCGTTCTACAGATAGGAAACTGAGGCACCAAAGTTAAACATTTTGTCAAAGATACACAGGTACAAAAATCACTAAATCAGAATCCAAAGTATATAATCTGACTCTATTACATTCTCTAGTGCATGACATTTAAAGTAGAAAACAATACGAAATAGCATATGGTAAGTGAGACCCCAAGAATACCTAGAAAGGTGGTCAGGTGTAGCACGGATGAAATATTCAGATATAGTAAAGACTGAGGGTGTCTCTAATACATTTATGCTGAAGAAACCCAAGAGCTCAGAGGAGAGATGATAATCCCTGAGGGAGGGAAGGGAGAGCATCAAAGGTAGGCAGGAAAAGAGCGAAGAGTGAGCAGAAGGCAAGGAGAGAGGTAGCCTGCCCAGGGTCTAGCAAAGAAAGGCTACTTCCAAGAATAGCAAGGCAGGTTACATGGAATTGGGAGAGAGGAGTAGGGAAGCTGAGCCTTCCTGTGATAAAGGGGTCGGACTTGTCTCTGAGTGTAACATGAGGGCCGGCTTGTTGGGGTTTCTGTCCCGCCCGGTACCCCACAGCTGGCATGCCCCAAAGAGAAAAATCAATCCCACAGAGATCTCTGTAAGTTATAATGCTGATTGGTCCATTAGGTCAGGCTACTTATTAGCTCTTATAACTTATGTTACCCCATTATCCTTATCTACATTAGCACATGGCTCAGTACCTTTCTCAGCTGGGCAAGTTACATGCTGCCTCCTCGGTGATCTGCACGGGAATGGCAAGGGAGCTTCCTCCTCCCTAGACTTTTCCTATTCTCATTGTCTGCCTCTACTTCCTGTCTGGTTGACCCGCCTATACTTCCTGCCTGGCCAATCAGCGTTTCATTAAAATACATGATTGACAGAATGCAGACAATTCTCCCACACCATCTGAGCAGAGAGTGAAATGCCTGCTGCCACACTTCCTTTATTTTTGTCTACGGTTAAATTACCATCCAGGGTTTAAAGCAAAACGGACTTCCCACTTTACAGTTCTGTAGTCAGACATGGGCTCCACTGGTCTGAGAGGGAGGTTCCATCAGGGTTGCACTCCCTACGGACTTTCCAGGAGGTGCCTTGCCTTTTTCAGTCTATGGAGGCCACCCACACATTGGCTATTAGCTACTGCCTTCCTCTTCCTACACTTCACCCCTTGACTGGTCTCCTGTGGTCACATGTCCCTAGAATGACAGTGGGACGTAGTCTCTGCTTCTGAACATTCTTATGATTATATTGAACCTACGTAGATAATCTGAAGTAATTAATTGCTCCGTGATTAAGATCTCTAGTATTTATTGTGACAGCAAAGCCCCCTTTGCCAGATGAAAGAACGTGTGACAGGGTCCTGTGGAAGGAAAGCACCCGTCATCAGTCTCTGTGACATTATGTGTCATCTCCTCCCCCATCACTGCCCAGTCCCTTGATCATTCTCTGATCAAAAACGTTGGTGGCATTCCCGTCACTAAGGCTCACTTACCACATGTCCTAGTCACAGTTGCGTTGCTGTGAAAGATGCCATGACCACAGCAACTTTTATAAAAGGAGTCCTCTAACCCCAATTCTTGCAGTTTCAGAAGATTAGTCTGGGCTTGGCATGGACTTGTGAAACCTCAAAGCCCACCATCAGTGACACTCTTCCTCCTACAAGGCCACATTTCCTTTTAATCCTTTCAAATAGTGCCACTCCCTAGGGACTATGTCTTCAAATATTTGAATCTATTGGGGCCATGCTTACTCAAGCCACCAAACCAAATGAAGGGACACAAGGGATATTTAAAGGAATACCTGTGAAGGGGAGGGAATGAGACCATTGAATGACTGCTGGGTGACAATACGAACTTGAGTTTAGAGACACAGAACCAAAATATAATGGGGGAATATAATGTAATCTTTGAGCTCTAGGTCCCTCACCTACTAAACAAATAAAGTATTGCTTCCTGGGCTGTTATGGAAGTGGATGGCATGGATGTAATTAACCCTCAGCAAACTCCTGACACCAAGGTTAGCCTCCTTCCTGGTTCAAGCTGGAAATTAAAGCAACAGAAGCACAGTGAGTGACCCAGAAGATTCATCAGAGAGACTTGAAACTTGAGGCTGAATTTAGAATAATTTGATCTTTCTGCTTGAATAACAAACACCGTATTGCTTCTCTTTATGATGTGTGGCCATATTTCTATGAAACTGATTGATTATTGGCAATGAATATTTAATTGAGAGATTACAACCTAGAGATATGGAGACTAAGTGGAGGTGATAAACATCAGATGAAAATTCGCTACATATGTGTATATGTGTCTTCTTTAAAAATGTTGGTATTCAGAACCACTGAGCAACAGAAAACTCATGAGTTGGTTATTTACTCATTCAAAGTACCTATTGCAGCTCTAAACAGAGGTGTGGCCTGCCTTCCCGCTACTTACACTCTAGACAATGACAAAGTCTAGTGAGCCATTTTTTTCCTTTAAGAGAACCCTTTGAGTCCTTAATAAGTGAGCATAACTGAAGTTCCAACCTATATTTAAACTTCTTAATCAGTATTTGAATCTCTTAAATTTTTTTATGTTAGAGGAGGACAAAGCTTTGAGAAATATCATACTAAGATAAAAATCTATAAATAAAACATGGACCTTTATAATCAATATCATTAAAAGTATATGATTTGAGTTCTTTTTCATGGCAAGCCTTAGGCAGTCAACTGTATCGATATGAAGGTGAATGTCTCCTTCCTAGCCACCCGCTCTCAGAATTTCAGCAAAGTGAATGATGTACACAAACTTCATACTTTTCGTGAGAAGCCATGGCCACAGAAGTCTCTTTGACACTCTAGGTGAAAGGTGGAAGGGTTATGCGCTTGGAATCTATGGTGGGGATGACAAAAAGTTTTCCCTAAAGCAAGGTATCTTGACACACAGCTGAGTGTGCCTGCCATTGAATAAGGAACGTTCTTGTTGTAGAATGAAGGAGAGAGAGGGAGTGTGTGTCAATTCAGAGATGCATTGTAAGGACCAATCTGAGTATTCTTGACTTGATTATTGGAAACAGAGGAGGGAGATTCTTGGACTAACAGATACTACTGTGCCTTAGTGGATGGGCCCCAAAAGAGCTACCAGAGTCTGAAAGTTTGTCAATCTCTCTAAAGAAAATGATATCCACCAACATGTTGTCAGAAGGTGCTTAAACAACAAAGGTAAGAAGTCAAAGCACCCAAGATTCAGCGTCTTGCTACCCCATATGTCCTCCAACATAAATTTGATAAATTGTTCTAAACAAACAACACACTAGGAAAACAAGGAGGAAGCCACAGAATATGCTAAAATTTGGCCAAGAGCACAAAGGAAGCCAAAGGAAATGCCAGGAACAGATTGCCAAGAGACGTAGGCCGTCTTCTCTGACAGCTTCTACATCTGAGTCTGAGTCTAGTCAAAAATAAGTCTTTAGAAGGAACAAATGAGTGATCAGACTTTGGGGAAAAAGAGTGTGATTCAGAAAAGTGGGTCATCCATATTTATACTCTTGCATTCCTCTAAAAGTACTTAGACCTAACTAATAAAATCCTTGTATATAAATCAATTTAAAATATAAAACAGAACAAGGAGAGAAATACAGAAGACAAGGAAAAATGAGAAGAGAGAGGAGACGATGAAGTGTGGGAGATGGAAGGAAGGAGAATAAATAATAGAAAACAAAATGAATCTTGAACACTTGAGTTTTTGTTTGATTTACTGGGATTTCTGTTTTGTTATTGTATTTTACTTGGGTTTTTTTTTTAAAGGAAAGGATCTAGAAATTTGGCTTTTAGTGTTCAACAGTCTAAGCAAAGGGATAACACAGCCACTAACAGAAACTACAGTTTCTAAATGAAAATACTCATGTGCCTGTTAAGGACACTTCAATGTCTCCTGAACGCTAAGATGCTGCTTCCCGTCACTTGCTGCCACTCACAGCTCATCTTGGGTAATGTGGTTTGAGCTGATAGATGTGTCATGGAAGATTTGAGGGCGAGATGACCCATCTGAGAGACTAGAAGATACATCTACCAATCAGTTAAAAGCAGAGATCAAGAATGCAGTTGATTTCTTCTTTGGTAGCGAAAGAGTCTCCCACAACTGTTACCTGAGCATATGACAGCCTTAACTGTAATAGAGGTCAATCACACAGTAGATCTGATCTGAGAACATTAGTAATAGTTTAATGGGTTTTTTTTTCTGAAAAAAACATTAAAATGTTCAAATGAGTCATATATTTGAGGAAAACAGGCTCAGGATAATTTAATTCTGCTACCACAGTTTCATTGATTTTTATATGTTCTTTTACTTTAAACAGACATTCAAAACAATTACCCATAGTGGATTTTGACATTTGCTGTCCCTTAGAGTACTATCAACTTTAATTAGATTCCAGAAAAGAAGTAATAATATCTTATCAACTGGGAGACATTTTGAGGATGGAAATGTCAATATTTTCAAACACAACTAAGAAGACTGTAAAAGTCAATTTTATAAAACAGATAAATGAATAGGATAAAATTTACATTCCCTAAATTATTCTGATGTCACAAAAAACAGTCACTGCCAGAATCCTTTAAAAATAATATTCCCTTTGTACATTTAAAACATTAACTAATATACAAAACATATTATTACCATCATATATAAACAATGTTAACCTAGGAACACAGCAATTCACACAGCTTAACCCTTCCATGTATAGACTTTGTCATCACGGGCAGGTGACTTCATTCCATTCCTCTGCTTGAGAAGGAAGATGCTTAGCATTTTTGTAAGGGTTAAACAAATCCTGAAATAAATCTTGAGAAAAATTTCGAGTGAGTTAAAGACCCTTTCAACCTAGTGCTTATTACACAGGAAGGGATAAAGATCTTGACTGTGCAATGCTCATGACAGCAGCTTTGACAGCAAGCGGCGTCTTACAGTCTCTCGACCACATTGTTACTGAGACTCCCTGTCACTGAATGGAAATGCGATGACCAAGGAGGACAGTGCTGTAAGTCACATAGCTTATCAGTAGCCTGCCAGAAGGCTAAACCTGGTGTGTGTGTCTTGAAGGGCCACTATCCATTCACTTTATCACATGGGCCTAGAGAGTTGGGATGAACACAGCACTGGGCAGAAACTAGCCCAGGGACCATCCATGTGAAGATACATCTGTGTGTGTGTGTGTGTGTGTGTGTGTGTGTGTGTGTGTGTGTGTGTCTGTGTGTCTGTGTGTGTGTGTTTGTGTGTGCATGTGGTGTGTGTGTGTGAGAGAGAGAGAGAGAGAGAACCTGCACAGGAAAGAAAGTGTACAATTCCTCCACAATCCAATGGGGATGCCGTATCTCAATTACGTTTCTCTGGGCTCTGTTTTTATTCGATTGACTTGTTACTTAGATGGTGGTTTCTTTGATTTAAGGATATTTTGTAAGGACTTGAAACAGATGACCCTGTAACTGGGTTTTGCCCAGTTTAATGATCACTTTAATGCCTTGCTGTTCTAAGTCACTTGTCTTTGAAGAGATTCCTGATCAACTTTGCCACAGTCTTTGCCACAGTCACTAGTGATTTTCCCCCAGGCACAATCGTAGGTGAAGAGATTCACTCATTTTACTTCTCTGTGTTTGTACTTCCTTACATTGTATTCCTACTTGGTAAGCTTTCTGTCACAAGAGCAAAACAGAATATGGAAAGAATAACATTGCCTTTTGATAATTGCCGTATTACACCAGGAAAGATCCTAGAGGGTCACCAGGAGAGCAGGAGAGATCCAAGAGGGTCCTTGAAAGTCATAAATGATGCTTATCTCCTTCTTAGGAATGGCTACCACAGGTACATCTTCACATGGATGGTCTCTATGACAGTTTCTGCCCAGTGCTGCGTTGATTCCAAGACTCTGCAGGGTACCTTAGTAACATGTCCCTGGAACATACAACTGTTGGACTTAATGCTGGGAGAAATGATGTAGGAGAGTCTTCTATCTGTTGCTTTCATTGGTTAATAAAGAAACTGTCTTGGCTTTTGATAGGACAACAGCTTAGATAGGCGGAGTAGACAAAACAGGATGCTGGGAAGAAGGCAATGAGGCAGACGCCATGCAGCCAGCCGCCAGGTCAGACATGCTGAATCTTTCCCGGTAAGCCAACACCTCGTGATGACATACAAATTATTTGAAATGGGTTGAAGTCAAGATATGAAAGTTAGCTGGTAAGGGGCTGGAGATAATGGGCCAGGCAATGTTTAAAAGAATATGACTTCCATGTAATTATTTTGGGTAAAGCTAGCCAGCCAGGACGCAGGCGGCGGGAAACGGCCCGCCATTCCTTCTATAGAGAAACGTTCAGAAGAAGGTCTGGGAGCTATTCTGAGTGAGAGAATCTCAAAGCCATGATTCTGTTCCTCTGTAAGGGAGGTGGTGTCCTCAGAGGACAGGTGCCCTGGAATAGGTAGGGCAATGGGAATCTCAGAAAAGACTATGACAGTGAGGCTTACAGCTATGCATACATGGGTTACCTTTGTAGCAGAGCTTCCATACATACAAATGGTAGCATTTATCTTTGGAGAAACTCTCAACTCAATTGCTTCCTGGAATTTGTCATTTCCAATTATGTAGAGCTTTTAAGTGGTATATTATTCTGTCAAAAATATGACTTATCAACTAATAATGCCGCTCTATCCATCATGTTATTCCTCTCTATGTCACCACCCAAGTGAGGAAGTACGATTGCAGTCACGCATTTTGAAAATGAAGCATTTTGGCAAGCAAATCTGTTCAATCTCAATATTTAAAGTTTCAGAATTAAAACAGGACTTTTCAAGATTGGAGAAATATCTTCAAACAGTAGTATTGTCTTTCAAAACATCTGTATTGCTTTTATTTAGAAAGGTGCGGAAAGAAAGAATTCAGACAATGGCCCAGGGACAGGCTTTGTCAGTTAAAACCTAGGCAATGTCAGTGCCTTTGTCCTGCTTCTGTTTCTTGTTTATACCAAATATATTTTGTCAACAAGAAATACATGTAAAATTACCAAAGTGATATTTTATGCTGCTTTCTTTCTTTCTTTTTCTTCCTTCCTCCCTTCCTTCTTTCCTTCCTTCCTTCCTTCCTTCCTTCCTTCCTTCCTTTCTTTCTTTGTTTCATTTTCCTATCTTTTTTGGGGGGGGTGGGTTTGAGACAGGGTTTCTCTGTGTAACAGTCCTAGCTGTCCCGGAACTACCTCTTGTAGACCAGGCTGGCCTTGAACTCACAGAGATCCACCTGCCTCTCCCTCCCGAGTGCTGAGATTAAAGGCATGTGCCACCACCACCTAACTTTCTGTTTTCTTGCAAGAAATATTTGAAAGCTGGTGATTTACACTCACTGGACATCTCCAGTCTAAACAGTCCATGGCATATACTCAGCAGCTATTATGCATGTGAGAGGCTACCGACGTGGGAGGTGATGTATGCTGTATATGTTTCACTGTCTTTGGTTAATGAATAATCTTCCTTGGCCTGTGATAGGGTAGAGTAGAGCTAACTGGGGAAAACTAAAATGAATGCTGGGAGAAAGAAGACAGAGTCAAGGAGATGCCAAGTAGCCACCAGAGGGGAAAGATGTGAGCTGCCAGTTGGAACCTTACCAGTAGGCCACAAACCTCATGGTAAAATATAAAATAATAGAAATGATTTAATTTAATATGTAAGAGCTTGTTGGGAATATGCCATAATGATTGGCCAAGCAGTGATTTAATTAATACAGTTTCTGTGTGCTTACTTAGGGAGTCTGGGCAGCCAAGGAAACAAACAAGCAGCCTCTTACAACAGACTTCTTTACCTGACTGGGCTGTACACACATGATGAAAAGTTCAGTGCTAAAAGTCAAAATACTTAATAAAAATAATATATTATACCCGATCAGCAAATGTTATAAGACGAATACATGCTAAGGCGAACACATGCTAACTGATGAATGACTACATACTAACAGGGATCATACAGAACACTGATGGATGACTACATACTAACAGGGATCATACAGAACACTGATGGATGACTACATACTAACAGGAATCATACAGAACATTGAATGACTACATACTAACAGGAATCATACAGAAAACTGTGAATGACTACATAATAGCAGGGATTTAAGCACAATTAGTAAAATCTCAGGATCAGAAATTGGGGTTCATCTTGAAAATCTGAAATACAAAACAGCCAGCCATTGGTTCTTGCCTCGACTTCAGTCTGAAAATGGTGATCCTGCCTCCCAGATTCTCAAAGTGAGACTGTGTCTGAGAGCTGTCTCCCCCCATCTTATATTCCTCTCTAGGACTGCTATTAAAGGGATGTACCACTGGGATTAAAGGCATGTACCACTTGATTTCTATGGCAACTAGGGTGGTTCCTGGGATTAAAGGTACATGTCATTATGGCTACTGGGATTAAAAGTGTGTGTTACCATAATCTGGTCTGTAAAGCTGACCAGTGGGACTGTTTTATTCTCAGATCTTCAGGTAGTCTTTATTTATTAAAATACAATTGAAATGCCACGACAAGGGATCATACAAAACATGATGAATGACTTCATACTAACAAGGATCATACAGAACACTGATGGATGACTACATACTAACAGGGATCATACAGAACACTGTGAATGACTACATACTAACAGGGATCATACAGAACACTGATAATGACTACATACTAACAGGAATCATAGAGAACACTGACGGATGACTACATACTAACAGGGATCATACAGAACAATGTGCAGGAAAACTACACGCTCACAGTAGCCTTAAAAAACACTGTCCTAGGTTCAATTCTAACAAGTACTTTCTTCTTAGCTTTTCTGCCTTCTTTCTTTCCTTTTTCCCCCTAAGACAGGATCTGACCATTAAAGGCTGATCTTGAACTTGAGATGTTCCTTCCTCAGCCTCCTAAGTGCTAAGTCATAAGCTTAATTTATACTTTATTTAGTATAATTAATAATTTATATTATAAATTTATAATTTATTTAGAAAATAATAATAAGTGTCTGGGGCTGTTGTAAAAATAAGAAATTTTTCACAATTGTTAATTGCTATATTTATAGCCATAGAACTATGTAAGATAAATATTAGATGTTCCACAAATTTTTATAAAATAAATTCTATTCTTTCAGAAAGAGGTCAGGTTTTAAATCAAATCTTTAACCTTAAAGTATTAAAACACACAAACTATGTCCTATTTAGAGCACAGACCACCTGCTGTTTGCTACGAGGGGTCATAGTTTAAAAAGTGAGCAAACCTCAAAGAGGGAGATTAAGTAGGGGTCAGCAAATATTTTTCCACAATAGGTCAGACAGCGAGTATTTTAGGCTTTGTGGACCATACATCTGTGTCATGGTAAATTAGGCCTATGCTACAATATGTAAGTAAGCAGGCATAGCTGTATTCCAGTAACACACTGTTTATCCAGGCAATCCGTGAGCCTGAGCACAGGATTCTGCCGAGCCCTGGCTTATCCTGTTTGGCAAGCAGCTCAGCTACAGAAAGTCTGATCCTAACAACAAACCAATGAGAGAAGAAGAAGAGATGGGTAAAGCCTATTCAGAGAAACATTCAAAACTATATTTTCACAAGCCATATAGCCATATTTCCTATCACCAAGGGATCAAAGTATGGAGACTTGAACACATCAGTAAGTCTTTGCTAGTAACCCAATAGAAAATGGGCCAAGAATATAAATAGATACATCAAAGAAACTCAGATGACTCTTAAACCCAAAGTGGATGTTCACCCTTAAGAAAGAGATCTTTTAAAACCACATTGACTTGATTTTTCCCAAGATATGGGAAGACAGTGAGCATGTAAACTGGTGCTGCCTGATTAAAGAGAAATTTATGGATTTTTATCAAAGCCACAATTTCACATGCCTTTTCTGAGCAATTTCACGTCTAGGAATGTGTGTGTACATGTACATATGCATATATTATATGTGTGACATATATGCACATGTGCATGCAAGTACACGCATCTGTGCACACGAAGGCCAGAAAAGGATGTTGGGTGTCCTACTCTACCACGTTTTGTCGTTTTCCTTTCAGACAGGGTATCTCACTGAACATCGGGCTAGGCTGACGGCCAATAGGACCCAGGGTTCCTGTCTCCCCTTTCCCCAACAACACTGGGAATACAGACATAGACACCTGGCAAGCTTTACACAGGAGCTGGGATGCGAACTCAGGTCTTCATGCAGTTCAGCTAGCACTCTGACTCGTTGGGCCATCTCCTCAGCCTCACCTCCAGGCATCTTTTTCCCCTAAATCTGTCTAAATCTCATTTCCTGCCAATGTGATGAAATGCACTGATGAAGGCAACTTAGGAGAAAAGGGATTATTTGGTTACAGTTCCAGACTACAGTTGAGCGTGACAGCGAAGCATCGCAGAAGGAGCTTGAGAGAACAGAGAGCATGAACTGGTGCGCATAAGCTAGCTCAGCTCTCCGCTTTCTCCACTCTTACAGAGCCCAGGATGCTCTCCCTGTCTAGGGAATAGTGCAACCCACAGTGGGCGGATCTTCTCACTTCACTGAATACAATTAGGAAATTCCTTCACTGGCATGCCCACTGGCCCATCTAAGTTGGAGAATTCTTCATTGAGACTATTTTGAAGTGACTGGAATTCTGTCAAGCTGATCCTCCAAACTAATCCTTACAGGAAATACGTAGTTTGTACGAAATGGCAAAGCATACAAGTTTATTCACTACAGTATGGCTATAGCACAATAAAGACTCGAGTCTGTCATTAAAGAGGGAAGGATTGGAATGGTCCTCACCAGAAGATGCATCCTTAACAGAAGAACGGAAGTGTTCACGGGGGTACCAACACAAAGGGTCCTCTGAAAGTATTTGAAAGAAAGCAAACCTGAAAAATTGTTTACATAGATACTACCGTTTATATAAGTCATAGAGGAGGCCAAGACATAACTATAGACATGGTGCCTATAATGTATGTGCATTGTGTAAACTAAAAAGATTTGGGAGGATCAAAAGAAATTGATACCATTGGTTCCTTAGGAACGGGGAGAAATGGACTTATTCAGAGCTTTTTCAAGCTTTCAAGTTTGGACTCCGAGGCTTCTTTTACCAGGGAGCAGTGGCAGAAGAGATTCTCACAGTCGGAGCTCCAAGCACAACAGAGCATAGCCTTGTGATAAGGTTGGCTTCTTTGTCTCCCAAGCGTGGTATCTTCAATTCTGACTGGGTGTTTTAAACTGCTCGGTCATTCTAGCAGGAACTCGGATGAACTGGACAAAAGAGAGCTGCAGGAGAGGTGGGGTAGTTTGGCACAGGCTCATTAGCTCCATATATACACCAGGACGTTGCCCAGCTGGCATGGCTGTTCCCCTGTTTGTCTTAGCCATTGGGACACCCTACCAATACCCTCCCTCCTCTCAGACTCACATGCCTTCCAGGGTCAGAGAGCATTATTCTAGTTTAGAGGTTTATATTTTATAGCGTCGTAACATGGGTGGCCATTATTTCTGACCATGGCCTCAACAAGGCTCAATATGAGCCCAAAAGTAATGGCCCACTTTGAGAAGACAATGTAAAAATGGATCATTACTCCCTCTGCCCCAGGTTTTAATTTAGAGTTCTTATTTACAAACAGTCATTTTAACTATACGATATTGAGTTTATCAAACAGATGTTTCACCATTTCCTTTCAGAAATTGGGACATTCCCTCCACCCTGGAGTCCTGAAAACCCTCTCACATGCGATTACCAACTGTGTTTCTTTGATCAGAGCCATGAGCTAGCAGCTGCCTTGGACTTCTGATCTGAGCCCAAGTGCTCTTCAGAAAATCCCTCTTGAACTTGAATTCATTTTTACAGATTTTTTAGTTTATCTTGCTTGAAGATCATTCTTCTCCATAGGGGGGGACATCAAAGCAAAATCAAAGGTGGGAGGCACCTCCTTCATGCTCTTGTTTGTGAAACATTGCAGCATCTGCCCCAAGCCAGTCTGACGCTCTCTGAGCTGCAAATGCAGCTTGTGAAGCCCTTTTAACTGTTCTGAGCGAGCATACTCCAGTGACACCCGAGTGCCATCTGAGAAAACAACGCCCTCATCTGCTCTTTTCTGTGGGTTTTTATTTTTATTTTATTTGCAATCTTTTGAGGGAAGTTGGTAATATCATCAGTTCCCTGCATTTGCATAAATCAAACACCACTGTCAGATCACTGGTCATGTGCACAGACAAACATTCCAGAAACCCATTTTGAGACAATAGAAATTATCAGTGGGAAGCCAACATATCTGCAGCTTTCTTCACTCTGGTGGCCTCAGTGACTTTTCCCTAACTATAGCAAAAAGCCTGGTGAGCACACCATGCCACCAGAATTTTTTCTCTTTTATTTTTTAGCCTGAGTTTTGTTGGTGGAAACAAAGTTCTGTAATCTTTCTGCTTCTCTCCGGAACTTTCTTTCTTTCTGGTTTGATATTTCATCGGTGTAAAAGGTCAACAGATATTTTTTCCTTCATTTATTAGCATTTGCACTCATTCTTGCTGCTTGCTTAGGATATTTACATTTGACTATCAAAGTACCAAAAATGAATTTTTTTTAAAAAAAAAAACACTCATAAAAATAGGTCTTTAAAATCAAGCTAAAATTAGCTAAAGGGACCATTGGAATAGATCATCAGAAAAAAATAACCCTGCCTTTTCCTCATGATCTCTCAGCTGGAAAAAAACTTCAGCACAAAGAACAATAGTCACCCATTTTAGCTCAGCGAACCTGGGCCTGGCCTTCCGTGGGTGCACAGGAAGATGTATCTCCCACGTATACTTGTCCCCACTTTGACCATCAGCGGGGTTCAGGCTCTGTATCTTTGCTCTCTCTTTAATATGAGTGATTTCCTAGCTCCTAAAATTGCCTGAGAATGGAAATATCAGTCTCTAAGGGCTTTGACTCAACATTGCACACTCAGGCAGATAGAGCTATTTGTGAGCTACACACACACAGAGACACACAGACACACAAACACACAGATACACACACACACACACAAACAGATATAAACATTAAGCAGGAACACCAGTACTATGCACTAATATCCTTTCTCCAGAAATATCAAATAAATTGGACTTTTAGCTTGATTTTATTGGAAAATAATTTTTGCTATTAATTTCTTCTCTGCTCATAATGGATTCCTTATCCTTCCCTTCTTGCTTCCCCAGCCTTCCATTCATTCTGGTTATCTATCTCAAGGACAGTCTGGGCTCAGCTAGGCAGGCATGACATAAAAGTAAGAGTGGCCCAGTTAATCAAACTGTGGCCTTGAGACCTTCCATTTCCTAGTAAGTGATATCAGCCATTTCTTAATCCAAATTTTAATTCCACCTGAAATCTCTGTATATTTTAGGGAAAGGAATATAAGTACCAAAGTTAATAACAATCCTCAAATAAAAAGCAATCAAGTTTGGAAGAAAATTGATTACTAGGATTGTTACTAAGTGCCACAGACCGGCTCAGGGGAGCCACTCAGACCGTGGGAGAAGCAGGGTCTTGGTAACAGGAAGGCACAAGTTCGGCGAATGACAGACAGACACAACACACAAGAGAGTGGTTGGAATCTGCTGCGATTTTACTGAATTCATGTTTTCATTATATAGTATTCAAACAAAGAACAAATCAGAAGGTCATGCATGTATCATTGGTTGGCACAGTATGAAAGCGTCTTTTACTCACATCAGTGATATTTAAGAAAAGTATATTATCAGGAACAGGTGTTAGGCATAAAGCATCCTTAGAAGAGGAAATCTTGTCCTTGGGAACATAAACCTCAGACAAGTGGTTTCTCCTTATGAACAGAAAGTTTCTGTCTCATTATTGCTATCCTGGCCTTTCCTCTTTCTAACCTTTTCTTCATTTCATCTAATGACCAAATATGCCTAATCAGTTCTCTGCACCTGCTGAAATATACTTTTTAGTACCTTCTTATGCAGCAGACACCATGGGGGTTGGGATCTAGCAAGCCTATCCATAAAGTTCAAAGTATAATAAAACAGTCTTTGTCCATCAACATTAACCAATCTATTCCCTTGCTCATCATACACCCTGTGTATGACAAAGGTTCTGCTGTAGTCTTATACATTCCCATACTGTACTTCCCTATCCCAGAGCCGTTCCTGAAGAGATAATTCTTGTCTTGTATATATAAAGACTATCATTATTATGAAAGAGATTGTGCAAAGCCCATATCCTGCATAGCCAGCTAATCAAGAAACCCATCTATGCCCCAAAGGCGGCCAATACCGGGCCATCTGCCATGGACCTCCAGGAAGCCTAGACCCATAGGACACGTAGTTCCCATCCGGCATAATGACGTATGTCATGTCACACAGACGACACTGGAGTTGGTGTGGTAACTAAGGAAAACCCTACCATTCTTTGCTTGCTATTGACTTAGAAATAAATATTTTGGAATGTGATACATCTGGGGACCTTGTTATTTGACCCTGATATGCTGTTCTGCAGACGGCAATCTGCCTTCCGGGTTATGATATCAGTTGCGCAGGTCATTTTTCAGGGATAAGAAGTCTGCTTTTGCCTAACACAATGACGTCTCATTTGGTCGGCAGAGACCAGCAGGATGACCGAAGGCAGAGAGACAATATGAGCATCTCCATCCTCACATGGCACCTGTCTCCTTTGAGTCTTTACCACTGGGCAAAGGACACCTACCAGCTGCCGTGACAGGAAACAATACAACACGAAGAAAAAAAAAGTGTTGGCTTAGAATTCCTGGAAGATCTTAGCTCATGCTCACAGAAAGACACAGACATCCCTCCTCATTTTAATCTACCTTTCACCCTCATCCCTCCTCTCCCACACTTGTAACTTCGTCACAGAGACATCTTCGGTTTCTTCGATTCTTGGCCCTAGCAACCGCCAGTGCAGAAAATCAGTTAAGGGCTAAAGTAAGCCCTGAAGCAAGAGCAGGCTTATGTTCTTTACAAACAAAGCAGGCCAAATTGTGGAGTGAGGGCTCCATCTTAGCAGGCGTGGTGCTTGTATTTCTCCTCTCCTTGTCATCCCTTCCCCTTGCCAACCCCAGGATGGGCATTTTCAGGAAAGGGGCGTGCTTGGCTTAGAAGTCCATTTGACCCAGAACTCAACCTAAGTAGTTGTGTAAGATCAGAGTGACTCTTGTTATATATTGGCTTTTATGACTTATTTTTGGAAGGACCGATTGGTCAGTTAACTCCCTGGAGATGAGGAACTGATTTTTGCAAAGACAAGAGGTTGTACTTTTAGCTCTTATATCGTATTAAGTGCACTTAAGTATTATCTGAAGCATACAAACACAGAGTTTTACTTCAGGCTTAGTGAAAATCATGAAAATTACACTTTATTTTCAAAATTATAGTTTCAAGATGATTAGGATGCATATTATATGTGAGTTGGTTAGCTTTCTCATAGGATCAGGTCCCGTTTGTCCACATCATTACCCAAAATCTGGCCAAGTAGCTGGGAAAACAGTAGAAAAGTAGGAAACTCTTCACTGTGTCCACATCGTGGCCATCGTTTTAGTAAGAGTGAAGTCACTCTGCAGGTGGAATCTGGCTGCTGAGCTAGTTCCAATTCTCTTAAGGTCAAGGACAGAAATGGCTTCAGTGGGTGCAGGGGTCATGTCACACACAGGAAACTTGGCCCTCATCTTCCTAGGAACAGAAATTTCCAGACAGCAGACAGCAAAGCTCCCACATCTAGTATCCAGTGCCCTCTGAACTTAGATGCATGGCTCAGCACATCCATGTTTCTCCTGACACTCAGGGCTTTTCCCTTGTGTCTCTGTCTTCCATGGCTAACTTAAAAGACATGACCATTTTCCCCCTTCTCTCCTGACATCCACTAGGATTTCCAATTTGCCTGAACTATTCTTTGTCTCTCAAACTCTTGAGCTTTCTTCTGTACTCATATTTAAAATTCCTTTATTAATGAGACTAATAGCCCTCAGAAGAAACCCATTTCCCCACTAACACCTGAACCTTGTAGGGAAAGACCTCCTTGCTCCCAGGCACCCTCTAGCTGACCATGTCCCTCCACAGATCTGCTACATCAATCTTTACTCTTTGCAACGAATCTCTCTTTCTGGACTCCACTGCTCTTCCTGGCTGTGTCCCCCTTACTATCAACTACTAGGAATTGTCACTATGGGAACTGAGTACTTAAGATGTAACAAATCCAATCTAAAATGAATTGTGAGCATCAATCACACACCATACTTTCAAGAATAAGGTTTTTAAGGGTGGTTTAATAATAATAGATCTCATTAATAAATTTACACTAATTGTATGCTCAAACAACATACTGTGTTAAATAAATACACTGAATAATAATATGTTAGCTTTTAAAACATAGTAGATTAAATAAAAACTATTGTTAAATTTTACCTCATCTCTTAAATACTTTTCGAATGTGACTACTAGAAAATTTGTTATATGTGTAGTTAGCACACTGTTTCTATTAGTGCTGATCTAGCTGGGGCCTCAACTATCTAAAGCACCACAAGATAGTTAAGGGGATGTATTCAATGCAAAAACGTTTTTAACCCAAGGAATGAAATATAGAAGCTCATGAAGAAAGGTGTGGCATATTAACTGAGTGTCAATTATGATTTTCCTGTAGAGCCTGTCCCCTACGGTTTGTGGAAATATGCATTCAACCTGACAATGATCTGTCAAGGTGACAGTCTGAATTAGATGTTGTATTCTCATGAGCTTAAGCCTTCGGATTGGTTTTAGATAAAATAGACCATCTCCAGGAAAGGATTATGCACAGGTTGCTAATTATTTCAGTGCAATTAAGTACCACCATCTTGTCCTTTAAACACCTTCCTGAGTAATTTACATACTGAGATATGGTGGATCCTGATGTTGAATTCTGTCTCTCATTTTCAGACATTGTTGAAAATATGCATTTAATTGTGATCGATAAAATTGTCCGGACTGAGATCAGTTTCTTTGGTGTAGATGGGCATTTTAACATTGTACTAGAAAGTACAGGGCCAGAAGTCGGACATGTGTCAATGCCAACCACCTGAGCCAAAGTCAGTTCAGTTCTGCAGGCACAACCAGCCCAGTACTTAAAGCCCTAAATTTTTTTTTCTAAATTTAAAAAAAAAATCCTGATTATAATGAATTTGGCTTGTGTAAAAGGAATGGCGGACTGCATTCCTGCCCGCCACCCGGCTAGCTTTACCCAAAATAATTACACGGAAACTGTATTCATTTAGGCACTGCCTGGCCTGTTATCTGTAGCCTCTTATTGGCTAACTCTCACATCTTGATTAACCCATTTCTAATCATCTGTGTACCACCACGAGGTGGTGGTTTACTGGGAAGATTCTAACCTATGTTCGTCTTGGGTAGGAGAAGCATGGCGACTGCCTCATTGCCTTCTTCCCAGCATTCTGTTCTGTCTACTCTACCCACCTATATTCTGACCTATCAGGCCAAGCAGTTTCTTTATTAATTAACCAATGAAAGCAACAGAAATACAGAAGACCCACCTACATCATTTCCCCTTTTTCTGTTTAAACAAAAAGGAAGGCTTTAACTTTAACATAGTAAAATTACATATAACAAAACAGTTATCAAACAAGAATTACAGTTACAATATTTATATCTACTTTATCTTTTATCATAACTAAGGAAAACTACAACTATATATTTATTTTTCAACTCCATCAAAGACTCCAGAAAGATATAATATTACCTAAGTAAACAAGAAGTAAGCAACTTCCAAAACTCAAGAAATGACAGAGACATCTTGCTGCCTGGACAGTCACCCAAAGTTCCTCTGTACCATTGGGGCATCCATCTTCACCCTACAGGCCCATAGTATCCAGTAGACTTTTCCATGAAGCAGGAAATTTCAAAGGCAGTTCAGTCACTATCTGCTGTGTCCTGCAGAATGTCTCGTAGACTCATTCATAAATCAGGAACCCCGAAAGATCATCTCACCTTTAGGCAAGTTCAGCAGTCCTCTCTCTTTGGGTTCTCTGTGTCCAGTTTATGCAACAGTCCAGGCAAGAGCAGTTTCTTGCCCAAATGGCTAACCAACTCCATAAGGATCCTCTTCGATGCCCATCTTCCTCTTGAAGTAGCTGGTGTTGCCAAGAGCAGACGTGTCTCATTGTTATGAAAAACCCTAAGTTACTAAAACATTAAATGCCATATTCTGTAGTCTTTGAAAGATATGAAGAATGCCTATCTAACTGAAATTTATCTCTATATATCTAGAAAATCTAACTAACATGACTACAAGTTTGACTATCATTGATAATTATCCATTAACAACCTATATTTTCTAAATATACATTACATTTTTAAATAACTACACAATCACAATACCTTAATCAAGATCAGAAATACATATACAAATAACAAAATTGACCTTAAAATCCATACCAATGCAAATTATTCATATCTATATCATATCCTCCTTTAAATATAAAAGAACATTTATAAACAATATTTGGGAATATGGGCGCAATTATTTCTCTCCAAACTGCTTCCTTCTGAATGGGGGCGCTGTTATTCAGGTCTTTCATGGTATAACCTGTGTGCTAGATTCATCTCAGTCGACAGTTGAGCAAAGTAATTTCTTGAGGGTGTTCACAGCAACCTTCCAGGAGGGCGTGGTCGATCATACCATATTGGAATAGAAGCAATCCACAGGGTCTCATCCTCTGTGAAAACAAAAGAAGAAACTCTTTTCCAAAGCATGATATCCTTAGATCCAAATTCTGAAGTCAAGATACCTTTAGAACATATATGCATGTTCAGCTTAGCAGCCCATATAATGAAATGTCTCTCTGTACTTATCTCCTTCACAGTCAAAAATTTTAAAGAAGAACAATGTATGTAATCCAGACTCTCTGTGAATTCTCCATTTTTACGTGGCTTATTTTTATTTATTTCTTTTAATCTATAACTATCTGTACTCTGTCTCTTTAAAGACTTTACCCTTTTTTAAGGCATTAACTTTATTCTCTATATTCCTTTTCTTCTCTCTCCCAAGACTACGTACACCCATCCAACACTGTGACCCATTTAGTGGTCTTTTATGTCTGAATCATGTGTCCTATTGTGAACCTGTAATTCTTTACTGTCTTGAAGAGCTTTTAAAATGCTGAGTAGCTTGGTTGCGGCTGCTCTGGATGTTGGCTCCGCTTCTGTCCAATTTCAAAATGGTGGACGTACCATTTTCTGTTAGCTCTGGGGCCACCAGGTAGGAGCCACACTCAGCAGTTTAACTCTGAGACTGAGTGTGTAGCACAGAAACTCTTTTCATCCAAGTTACATCCACCTCTGACATGCAGACCACTGTGCAGCCTGGAAACATCTCTCTGTATGGCGGCAGGAATCTGCCATGATCTCCCGCCTGCCTAAGCCTGATTCCACCATCTGCCCTGGTGCAGGCCGGGAGCGCTGAACCATTGACATGGTCTCAGAGTACTTTCTTCCGGATCCCAAGCGGGCACACAAACATCCAGGCTCATAAAAATCATTGAAATGCTTTAAAGCCAGAGTTTGCACTAGTGGCACAGTCCAGGAAGCCGCGTTTTAAAATGTTGCAGTCTTTTTTTTTTATTTTATTTTTTTTGCTGCTGCTGCTGTTGCTGAATCAGGAAATCTCTCTACAGCACGTCCTAGCAAATAGCAAAAAGCTGTGTTAAACTCTATATTTGTGTCTAGAATTTTCTTAGGTTTTACGTGGAGTTAGTTACCACGTTGGGCCATTCTTTTACAGAATGGCGGGCTGCATTCCCGCCCACCACCTGGCCACCTTTACCCGAAATAATTACATGGAAACTGTATTCATTTAGGCACTGCCTGGCCTGTTATCTGTGGTCTCTTATTGGCTAACTCTCACATCTTGATTAACCCATTTCTAATCATCTGTGTACCACCACGAGGTGGTGGTTTACTGGGAAGATTCTAACCTATATTCGTCTTGGGTAGGAGAAGCATGGCAACTGCCTCATTGCCTTCTTCCCAGCATTCTGTTCTGTCTATTCTACCCACCTATATTCTGACCTATCAGGCCAAGCAGTTTCTTTATTAATTAACCAATGAAAGCAACAGAAATACAGAAGACCCACCTACATCAGGCCTGAATTATTCTTATCTTTCCTGTGATGGCGTCATGAAATATATCTTGAATTATTCTAGGGGAGGGCCAATACAGGAACAAAATCCCGTGAGCTTAGGAGAATCAAGATGCAGCCATGTAGCAGAGTGGGTTTCAAAGACTCTCTGAGCATCAATCAGTTCATCATGAGTGCGTGGGGATAATGGTACATCACCGAAGAGGCATAGGAGCAGTCTCCGAGCTCTGGAAGGTGCCCTTTTTCCTAGGCACTCTGAAGGAGCCTACTTCCTTATGGTTAAGCCTGGTCATGTGATTAGTTCTGGCCTCTGAAAAGTCAGCAGCTTTGCTGGGTCTTTTCCAGGTGGGCAGACTTAAGGGCAGGTTAGTGATCATGGCGGTAGCATCGGCAGAAAACTGTGATACAGTTTAAGTAGTTGAAAAGTCCCAGCTGAAACCTGGAATAGCTTGTGGCTCCAAAAGACTTTCCAGAAGCAAGAAATAACATTTGATGTGCTAAACTCCTAGAACTGGAGGTAGTTGAGACTCTAGTAAGACTTCAGTATAACCCATTAATGTACTAAGGTTCTAGTGTGAATAAGGTTTTATTTAGTATGTTATTATTTGATTATATATAAGGTAATATATAGTATATATACAGATAAATATAATTTAATACATACATTAAAAATACATACTCATCATCACAAGAGGGCATGTAATAATGTAGTATAAACTAGTAGCTTTTATTCAGTACTTTGTAATTACTGTTCAGCTCTTGGTGTTATTGTTTGTGTGTAAGTCTTAAATACTGAGTGTGTAGCCGTGTCTTCCAAATTGAAACATTCTGAAGAGAAGAGGGAGGCTTTTAACACCTAAAAAGTAGAAGAAACTTCTCCCAGAAAGCTCCAGATTTTCAAGGTTCTAAACACAGTAAGCAATTGCTGGGAAGAGAGGACTCTCCAGTCAGTGAGCTACCTGCATCTGTCTGGGGAACTCCAGTAATAAAACTTCTGTGAGTTGTCACCCATGCAGGGGTGGCTTGTCAGAGATGAAGCTGCCTTTGGTTGGGTCATCCAGGCTTCTGTAAGTCATCACAATAAACTCCTCGATTCACTAAGCTAGACTTGAGGAAGGGTCTTTCCTTTGTCTGTCATGCATGTCCCACCTGGGGCAAGTATGTGTTGGTTCAGATCTCCCCAGGAAAAGTCACGCAATCCTATTGGATTACTGGAGCCCTATGGTAACAATTAGATTTATGTAAGTTCTGGTAGTGTGATAAATATCCCTAATGCCCAGGGTTTTGGCACACAAGTTGCATATTTATAATTACAAAAAGCCTTTGGAGTCACAAGACAACTCTTCAGGACAGCGTTGCCCCAGGTTCTAGCCTGGCATGCCAGCTCGCTTCAGCTGCACCACCTTTTCCTGTCAATGCCTCCTGCCGTGATTTGCCAAGGCTGAGAAAAAGGAGGTCAGGCACCAACACCTGCCATCATGTGCTCCCACTTAGAAGTGACACGGCAAAGTTGCTCGTGGCACATGGCTTCCCGCTGTATGGAGTGTGTTGCCATGGCAGAGGGGTCTTGATCTCTTTGTACATGTCAGTTGGCCTAGGGAGGTAAGCCTGACTTTGTTCAGATGTCACCTGCAAGTGCCAGTTGGAACTGTTCCCTTCTGCTTATCATGGAGGCCAAGTTTCCTCTCTTATTGCCCTGCCTATGCATCCTACTCCACTCTATCTGTCCCTAAAAATAGACAATTTTTTTGAGATTTGCAGCTTTCTTGCTTGCCTTGTGATGATGGGATCTGTCTCTTACCCGTGGCAAACAGGTTAGCTGCCTTGTAGAATCCAAATTATGAAGCAGAAACTCCCTGGAATTTCTGTCAGGTGCTGCAAGGTTGCAACTTAACCAGTTTTTACTTACTGGCATACGAAGTTTGTCTCTCTATCATAAGCAAATGAAGGAGTAATGGCCATGGCCAAGAGAAGGTCTTAAAGATAGGAGAGGAAAATTATATTACAAATATTCATGTATAATTCTTTAAAGATGAGAACAGGAGACAGAAAGAGGTCAGGCAGACAGTGACAAGGACCTAGAAATTGAGCCCTTCTGATTCTTGCCATTGGCAAGAAACACCAGCAATATTATGGCCAGAGACATTGATTCATGTCCTTCTGAAGGCCTGACATGCTAGAAAATTTTCTGGTCAGAATCACTGGTGACATACACCAGAATCCTCAGTCTAGCCACTGTGGGAGAAAGACAAATGGACACCTCATGGGTGAACCAACTGTACTGACCCCCCAACCCTCTGACGCTTCACCTAGCGTTTACCATCAGTCCCATAAAAAGCCCCAGATTAGCTGCAGCCCAGTGCTCCCCAACTCCTGGGACCTGCTCCTGCACATAGCAGCCCTGCTTTTCATATTCTCTTAAGCTCCCATGTGTGCACCCATAGTAAACTCTTTACTAAAAGTTTGCCCGACTCATGGTTCATAAAATTTCTTCTTCAAATCCACAAGGCAAGAAGGACATGGAGCCACAGATTTGGTGCAAGTTTTGTGACCATGAATTCCAACACCTTAATTCCTGTCACAGTCAATGACTCTGTCTTCCCCCCCCCCATTGCATTAATACATACATACATAATCTGATGTGCATTAAGTATATATTACTTATACATATATTGGATAGTTATCACAATAATGTGTGGTGTATTTCTCTTTTTATTGATTTTTATTGAGCTCTACATTTTTCTCTGCTCCCCTCCCTGTCTCTCCCCTCCTCTTCAGCCCTCTTCCAAGGTTCCCATGCTCTTAATTTACTCAGGAGATCTTGTCTTTTTCTACTTACCATGTAGATTAGATCTATGTATGTCTCTCTCAGGGTCCTCATTGTTGTCTAAGTTCTCTGGGATTATGATTTGTGGGTTGGTTTTCATTGCTTTATGTTTAAAAACCACTTATGAGTGAATACATGTGATAATTATCTTTCTGGGTCTGGGTTACCTCACTCAAAATGATGTTTTCTAGCTTCATCCATTTTCCTGCAAAATTCAAGATGTCATTATTTTTTCTGCTGTGTAGTACTCCATTGTGTAAATGTACCACATTTTTCTTATCCATTCTTAGGTCAAGGGGCATTTAGGTTGTTTCCAGGTTCTGACTATGACAAACAATGCTGCTATGAACATAGTTAAGCACTTGTCCTTGGGGCACGATTGAACATCTTTTGGATAGATATTCTGAAAAGTGGTACTACTGGGTCTTGAGGAAGGTTGTTTCCTAATTTTCTGAGAAACTGTGTATGATGTATTTCTGAACAGAAGAATTTAAGCAACTAACTCCTCCAGACAGTTCCCTGGATCTGATGGCTAGGTATTTAAGTACCATATAGTTAAAGCAAGCACATATGTAAAAATCTATGTGTCTGTGACTGTCGACAGTTACACAGGAAGATTGGAGGAAATTGGAACCCTTGCATACAGCCAGTCAGATTATAATATGTTGCGGCAACCATGTTAAACATCATATTAGCTCCCTAAAATTAAACCTGCCTTACTAAATGACCTAGAAAGTCTACTGCTGAGTATCTAGGTCAAAGAAATAAAATGTGGGACTCAGGTAGTATTATACCCATGCTTATCAAAGTGTTGATCATGCTACCCAAGAGATTAAAAACAGCTTGACTGTCCACTGACAGTAATTAATAAACAAAAGTGTATAGATACAACAGGTACATATTTTTAAGCATTAAAAACAGGGAAATCCTGACGTGCTGCATGACATAGATAAGCTCAGAAAACAGTCTTAAATGAAATAAGGCCACCAAAAAAAGACAGATATATTATTCTAGCCCTAGAACTTGGAGTAGCTCCACTCTCAGGCCAGACATGAACTGGCAGCTGTCAGGAATAGCATCTTGTAAGATGAATAAATTTGTAGGAATGGCTGGCGGTGGTGTGAATGTACTTCACACTATTGAACTGAACATACAGGAATAGTTGACACATAAGTTTTATGTTACATATAAATTTGTACCACAATGTTTAAAAAAGAAAGAAAGAAAATCTATGGGTGTCACAAATCGTGTAGAAGCCACCAGGAGGAGTCCCCTGTGGAAGCTTAGCACTTTTTTTCTGATGGGCATCAGACATGAGGAAAGGGGAGATGGATGGCACCAGCCCCAGCATGGCAGTCAAATAGTTCAATTGAAAGTGCTCTGGCATCTAATTTAACTCCAATTTCCCAAGAATCTGCTGCTTTCCTACTTCAGGGAAAGCGTTTCATTGCTGTGGCTGCTCTGCCTGTGGAGTCTGGGACCTCTTTCCAGCTTTGCTCCAAAGAGGAGGTACAGATGGCAACATTTCTTTTTTTCTCTGTCTCCATCCCCTGCCAAATCCATGTGTCTTCCTCTCCAACACACCCATGTTGTGTGAATCATGCCTCCATTACTATTACCCCTCCTGTCTGAGACACATGGAGGACATGCATCAGTGTGGCTTCTGTTTCCTACGACACCATCAAAGCTAAGAGCAACTCCTGAACCTAGGGAACTGATATTCCACTTGAGGAACTGATTTGGAGGTTTGATAAGAGTCTAAAAATGCTGACATAAAAAATGGCATGTGGCCAGACGTTAGCCTGCTCAAACCAGAAAATAACTCAGGCCCTGTGGACAAAGACACCCCATGTTAATTTGTATCACTCCATATTAAAGACAAGGCTGTTCAATATCATGTCAACTGGGAAACATGTCTGTCAATAAAAACCCATTAAATGTACTAGGGGAATAATAAAAGGGGTTGCTCTTAGGTGACCTTGTGTGAATGACACAAATCTCGTGTCCTAATCGGCAATGAACCAACTGCATAAAGGAGTAATCTTTCTTACTTTCTGGGTAAAACTCATTTTCTATGCTATCCAGCTCTCAAAGCTAGTAAAGGTAATAGGTCTGCGTGGGAAAGTAGGTTTGTGATTCTTGAGAAGTTCGGCATTCTCTACTGCATAACCCATCCACTTCACACATGCTTTCCTAGGGAACTTAGAGCATGCGTCCACACAAAAAACTGAGCAAAACATTTATTTATAGCCACTGTAGTTACAATACCACACTCTCGAAATCACTCATCAATACTAAGTGAGTAAGTATTTCATAATACATCCATAAAATGGAACATTACTCAGCCTTAGATACAGAACAATGTGGATGAATTTAAAGTTATTTTTAGTTAAAGTTGGCAAGTATAAGATCATAATATGGTTGTGTTTGTAAATAATTCTAGAAAGCACACGCTGCCCTAAAGTGACAGAACTCAGAATAATGATTGCTGGCTCTTGGTGGAAGCTGCTTGTTCATTCCTGGCCGCTCAGACCCAAAGTAATTACACAGAGACTATATTTTTTAAAACACTGCTTGATGAACAGCTTAAGTGTATTTCTAGCTAGCTCTTATATCTTAAATTAACCCATTTCTATTAATCTCTGTATTTCCACATGGCTATGCCTTACCAGCAAGGTTCCAGTGTATCTGTCTCTGGCCAGTGTCTATGTGATTTCCCCTTGACTCTACCTATTCTCTCCTTCTCTGTCAACTTGGAACTCATGCCTTGCCCTATTTTGCTAAGCCATTGGCCAAAATAGATTTATTCATTAAGCAATAAAAGTAACACATAGACAGAAGGATATCCCACACCAGCTGGCATTGACGGCCAAGAAAGTGAGACTATCAGAAGCACGGGCAACTGTCAGAAGTGATGGGTATGTTGTCTTGGTGGCAGTGCTTTCATCTAGCTACATATATATAATTTACCAGATTTTGCATGTTAAGAAATATGCAGCTTTTCATATTTCAAATGCCTCTGTCCTGTAGCCATTTCCTTCAGGTTAGACATGAACCTATCACCACGATCTTGAATCGGAGAAGCCATCATCACTTGTAGGAGACTTTCAGGAGATCCAGTCTAAAGATATTCCACTCTGGAGAGGATGGGTGGGCCATGTATAAGCTCAAGAGGCCGTCGGGCCTTCTAGAGATCACCATAGGGCTCCTCCCCTCACCAAGATTACATAATAGGCACACGGTTTACTGGGGTGACATAACTTCTTCAGTGATGTAATGGCCTGTTTATTGCCAGGAGACTCTGCAGATGCTGCCCATGAGTCACCTGTGCTCCTACATGCACTCCAATGAATTCATGAGCATATCAAGCTGAACTTGGATGGATTCCTTTTCATGTCTGTTGGTGCTAATGCTAATTCTCTGTCTAAGGTAAAGATGCTTCTTCCCATCTCCCCAGGAAACTCATGCACTAGGCTTGAGCTACTTTTTAGAGGTTGTCTTAGTCACTCGTCTATTACTGTGAAGAGACACCAGAACCAAGGCAACTCTTATAACTGGGGTGTTGCTTAGAGTTTCAGAGACTTAGCCTATTATCAGGGAGCATGAAAGCAGGGAGCATGGAAGCAGGCACAGTGCCAGAGATGTAGCTGAGAGCTACATCTTGATCTGAAAGCAAAGAGACTCTGGGCCTGGTGTGGACTTTTGAGACCTCAAAACCCGGTCCCAGGTATAAATTTCCTCCAACAAGGCCACACCTCCTAATCCTTTTCAAACAGTGCTACTTCCTGATGAATAAACCTGAAACTAATCAGCTTGAATCTGAGATTATTGCATTCAAGGAATTGCAGCATTTTTTTGACGTTTTGCAGCAAGTTTTCTCCATCCATAGAAACATAATAGTTTTCAGAAAGCAGAGTTTTCATTTTGGTTTTTTGTTTTGTTTTGAGGTTATAATGCAATTACATAATTTTCTAATTATCTTCCCTCCCTCTAAAACCTCCTATGTACACTCTGGTCCTTGATCTCTTCTCAAATTCATTGCCTCTTTTTCTTTAATTGTTGGTGGTGATATTGATGTTGTTGTTGGTGGTGGTGGTGGTGTGTGTGTGTATACAATCTTAAATATATGACTACAACCTGTTCAGTTGGTATAATGCTACTTGTATGTACATGCTTTTAGGGATGACCCTTTGGTATTGGACAGTCAACCGCTGTGCACTTTCTTAGGGAAGACTGTTTCTCTCACTCTCAGCATTCCTTAGTTCCCTGTAGTTCTTTGTCTAGAGTTAAGGCCTCATGAGTTTTCCCCTCTTTCATGTCAACATCTCTACTGGTGTAGTCCTTGTTCAGGTCTTATTTAGTCAGTCATGCTGATGGGACCTCATGAGTATAGCTTCTGACATTTCTAGGCGACATAATCTCACAGCATATTTCCTGTTCCTCTGGTTCTTGCAATCTCTCTGCTCCTCTTCAAACACTTCCGTTTGAGAAAACTGGAGGAGACAATACAGAAATCAGTATGGAGACTTCTCAAAAGAACTAAGTTAGGGCTCCACAAGACCAATCTACACCTGAAGAGCCCTAAGTGACCATATCACAGAAATAAGTGCGTGTCTGTGATTACTGATGCATTACTTACTCAATTATTAATATTTTCCTATCGCCCTTCTTCATGTAAGTATCAAATTAATATACCTTTAGATTGGATAGTGTTCAAATGCTTGTTTTCAAAAACTGTTGCTAGATGCTTGAGAGTCCATATAACTCATCAGAATGACTGTCAACAAAAAAGACAACAATGAATCCTGTAAAGATGTGGGAATGATAAGATAAGAAGCATCCTCATCACTGCTTGTGTGGTCACTAAGAAAATCAGTATGGATGTTCTTCAGTAAACTAAAAATATTACTATCATATGACCTAGATGTACCACTATGGGATACATGTTTTCCAGCATCATGGGTATGTGCATGTCAACATTGTGCGTAACCTCCAGGAAATGTAATAAGCTTCAATTTTCATCAACATCCTAGAGGAGAAGGTGGTTAAAATGCCCGAAGCCTATAGCCCAGCAGTTGCAGGGGTGAGATTCCTGCTTCATTCTACCTAATTTCAGGGCATCTGCTCTCGGTACCTGTGCATCACCCTTTCTGTGCTCTGGGGGTCCAAGCCTAAACAGGCCTCCGTGTCAACACCACTTCATAAAAAGATGCCAGAAGTTGCTGTGCAGATGGAAAGACCAGATGGGTGGGGGAAGGGACAGGCTCTCTCTATTCTATGAATCAAACTGGTCATTAGAGCCGAGTTTGGAAAGGAAATCTCCCAAACAGTCTGAATATCAGTATCGACCAAGAAAATCTTGGCTGAATAGTTAAAAATTGCTTGTTAAGCTCAGGATCCTATTCATAGGGCAGGAATAAGATCGTCCTGTTGGAGAAATTCATTAAAACTATTTGACCTATTAAAGGTTGGTTATTATCATACCTCCCTGTTTTTAATCTGTTTGTATAAGTGATTTCCAGGTTGTTAGGGTTCACATGGGAGTCAATGATTTAGAAATCAAACTGCATTTGCCATAGAAATAATGCAACAAATGCTTCCAGGGTGGCCTATTAAAGCCCATTTAATACATAATAACTGAAGTGCAGTACAAAGAAGAAAAGGACACTTCCCTGCTGTTTTAAAAAATAAAATATTTAATAAAATGTCAGGCAAATTTTAATTCAGAAGTCCATGAGTTGAGTTCACTCGCTGCCTATACTTCAAAAGTAGCACAGAGAGATACAAAAATCCATTTTCCAACAGATATGAATGTTTTCACTGGCCTGACAAGGCAGAATAAACTGTAGTTACATTTAGCTTTAAATAATCGACTTCATCTCACATGCAATAGGGGAGTTATATAAACCTGCTCATATTTTTCAGTCACCAAAATATTTCTAAAGGCAAAATAGTTTCATTTTTATACTTAGTATAAATGGGCTGTCATATCAAAATACCACGGACTAGATGGTTTAAATAACAAAAGTTCATTGCCTCATATTTCTGGAAGTTAGGATGGTTAATATTTAGGTGTTACCACAGTTTGGTTCCTGATGCAAACTCGCTTCCAGGCTTTCAGAGAAAAAATGAAGAGGAGGAGGGAGGAAGATGGAGCACTGAAGAGGTGTCTCCGTGTGCGCATGTGAATAGAGAGCAGGGATTAACCTTGGGTGTTGTTTCATGACAGGGTCTCTCACTGGCCTGTGCCTCACTAAATAGGCAGGCTCATTTTCTATCAAGACACAATATCTACCTGTCTCTGTCTCCCGCTGCTAGGATTATAAGCACACTTCACCTGACACAAATTTTTCACATGTCTCTGGGTTAACTTGGGCCCTTACACTTATACAGCAAACACTTCATAAACTGGGCTATTTCCACAGACATGAGGAACTTCTTCTTTTAAAGCCGAATTTCTACTGAATTAGGACTCATCCTTGATAACCCTATGTTTAACTAAGTACCTCTTAAAAGTGCTGTCCCAACATGATCACATCATGGGTAAAACATCTACATAGGATGGGAGAAGGGTGTGTGATTCAGTTCATAGGGAAAGATTTGAAAATAAGAATTAGCTCTAAACCTTGAATAATCTGCTCAAAAATCTCTTAGTGTAATTCTGTCTCACTCCCTGGTGTAAATAGATGTTGACAAATGGGCTGTAAATGGAGATATGATCAGCCTTGGTCTCACCCTTGAGACTGTGTGACCTATGGTGTTCTATGAAGATTAAAGTTAGTTGTCAACTTGAAGCCCAGACTAACCTCTAGCAAACCTGTGAGGTGTTGCCTAGCAAGGTCGGCCTCTGAGGATATCCATAGACATTAACTGAGGTAGGAGGACCTATCTTAACTGTGGCTGGGACCATTTTGGGCATCACAGACTGTCTGAAATGGGAAGGGCCATCTGTGTGCCAGCATGCCTGCACTCATCTGTCATCTTTTGCACTTGACCAGTTCTCTCCAGCTCCTATGTTCGGAACTTCCCAACCACACTGCTCTGTGATCTAGAACTGTGAGTTGAAGAAACCCTCTTGCCCTTAAGCTGGCTTTGTCCAGGTATTTCATCACGGCGGTAGATAGCTAAGACACCTTCCCGCTCATTTTGGTCTACCCAGCTGAGGATGATCTCCGCCCTGACCCCCAACCACAGTAAGAACAACAGCTCTGCTTTAGCTAGCATCTCATTTAACACACCAGCCATGTTCCTCCTGCTGCCCTCCTTGCTTTCTCTCATTCTTCCTTGTTAAATCATCACCACTGAGCTTTACCCACTTGACCACAGGACATAAGTCTCTTGTTATTTCTTTCATATCATCTTCTCCACTGACATGCAAAATCCACAATAGCAGGGATTTTATCTTGTTCTGCCCATGCGAATTCACACTTCAGGGTTACAAACCCTGTGAATTTTAGGTAAACAATGCCCTAAGTGGTTTCACAATCTCTGCATCTCCCCATGTGTCTTTTCATTTGGCTGTCTCTTTGAAGTCTTCTTCATAAATAGAATAGATCTTCTTCTGTACAGCAGAAGATTTATCTGAGGATAACTAATGGGTCCTCAGAACCGCATGTAGAAAATTCATTGTTCTGACATTTGGCAGGCAGCCTTCGCCGTAGTCCTTGGTTTCCCAGTCATTCCTGTAAAATTCATGTTTCCTATGTTTCCACAGAGTGGCATAAATCCAGCTAAGATGGCTTTCTAATCAACACTCATTTGAATTGTGCAACTGGGTAATGTTTTATCACCCAGTAAAATCATAGCTGCTGCCAATGATGTGTTCATTCATGGATAACCAGGATTGTATTATTTAAAACCCAAAGTTATATCTATTATGAAAAGATATAGTTCAGTTATTATGATCATTTGAATTCACTGAATTAAGTTTTACTAGTTCCTTAAATCTGCTTTTTATCAATTTAGGCTTTAAAAAAACACTATCCTTGTCAAAAATGAATCCGTTTCATGGCTTCCAAGTAGTTCTTAGAACAGCGCTTGCCTTTTGTTGTGCAGGTTCTGCCCTGCAGCTCTGCTCATAGGTTGCTGCCTTGAAACTCATCCATTCCGACTCTCAATCATCTGGATTTGCTCAAACAGGCTCTGTGACCTCCAAGAAGGCTATGAATGGCGATAAATTGATAAATGAGTTTGCAAGACTTGTAACCTCAGATGTAGGGTGTGAAACCAAATTTTCTTTTCACCTAGCTGGGTGGAAGGTTCACAGACAGGAAATATGTCAGGGCATACACTTGCCCCTGACTGGATGTAGGCTGGAGGTATGTCTGGATGTATGCTTGCCCCGATTGAACCTGATGGAAAATAATTGGGCTGCTGCATGCATGCCATTTTTTTCTGAGAAAGCAGAGATGGACCTGGCCAGAATTTAATTAAAGTTTGCTACAAATGTGCCTTTAAATTTGGTAGTGATCTTATTATGTACAAAATTATAGAAGAAAATTTTTCTAACGTGAAGAAGGTGATGCCTATAAAGGTACAAAAAGCATACAGAACACCAAATAGATATAACCAGAAATGAGAGTCCCCTGGCCACATAATAATCAAAACACTAAACATATGGAACAAAGAAAGAATATTAAAATCTGGAGGGGGAAACATATAAAGGTAGACCTATTAGAATTAGACCTGATTTCTCAGTAGAGACTCTAAAAGCTGGAAGGGTCTGAGTAAATATACTGACTCTAAGAGACCACAGCTGCAAACCCAGACTGTTATACCTTGCAAAACTCTCAATCACCATAGATGGAGAAAGTGAGACATTCTATAATAATGACAAATTTAAACAATATCTACCTACAAATTCATCACTATAGAAAATACTAAAAGGAAAACTCCAACTCAAGTAATTTAACTACCACCATGAAAAAAAGTCTCACATTAACAAAACCAAAAGAAAAAAATACACATATCCTCTAGGTCCTAGGTATTAGAGGCATATCCTGTGTTGCACCTTCACCCAGTGAAGCTCCAAAGACCTGGAAGCAGTCTCTCCACACCCCCAACCATCCCCTACAGCATATGAGACTACCAGAGCCTTGGTCCTGAATGCAACTAGAGAGGTGAGTGTCTTTAGACCCTAGGCCCTAGAGGCACATACCATGCTCTACCCCCACCCAGGGGAGCCCCATAGGTCTGGGAACAGCTTCCCCACACCCCCAATAATCCTCCATGGCATCAGCTACCACTGGATCCTTGGCTCTCTCTACACCTGGAGGAGCTTCAGAGCCATATGAGAATTCAACAGAGACATGGACCCATCTGCACCTGGAGGAAGAGGGAACCCCTAAAGCACAGGCCCTACCTGCACCCACTGGAGGAAGAGATGGGCAGACAACAGTGTAAGAACACATTCAATAACATAAAGAGCAATATGGCATGACTAGAAACCAGAGGGTCTATACAAGTAAGACCTGAACATCCCAGATCATCCCAGAAAACAAACCAAGGGAATTATGAAAACGGAAAATCTGGGTAAACAATCTGGAATGACAAATGCAAACATAACCAACAGAATACAAGAGATGAAAGGGAAATCTCTGGTGTTGACAATACAATAGAGGAATGTAACAAGGAGCTACGGGCAGGCCTGCTTTTCATCCCGCCCGGCTCCTGCATGGCTAGCTTAGTCCCAGAAATAATAACACACAAGTTATATTCATTTAAACACTGCCTGGCCCATTATCTCTAGAGAGTTAGTTACTGACTAACTCTCATATCTCGATATTAACCCATTTCTAATAATCTTGTGGTAGCACCACGAGGTAGTGGCTTACCGGAAAAGATTCAGCATGTCTGACCTGGTGGCTGGCTCCATGGCTTCTGCCTCATAGCCCTCTTCCCAGCATTCTGTTCTGTTTACTCCGCCTACCTAATTTTCTGCCCTATCAAGGGGCCAAGGCAGTCTCTTTATTGACCAATGAAAATAACACAATAGACAGATAACCCTTCTCCATCAGAGGAAATAGATTCATTAGTCAAAAAAAATGTTAACTCCAACAAAGTCTTAACAAAAATAAGTAGGAAATCTGAAACACCATGAAAAGACCAACCTAAGAATAATAGGAATAGAAGAAGAAGAAGTTCAGATCAAAGACACAGAAAATATATGCAGGAAAATCATAGGATAAAACTTTCCCAACCTAAAGAATGACAAGCCTATGAAAATACAAGAAACTTGAAGAACATCAAATAGACTGTACCAAAAAAAATCCCCTCATCACATAATAATCAAAACACTAAACATACAGAATAAAAGGAATATTAAGAGCTGCAAAGGCAAAAGGCAAAGTAACATACAAAGACAGACCTATCAAAATTACACTTGACTTCTCAATGGAAACTCTAAAAGCCAGAAGGTCCTAGATAGATGTTCTGCAGACACTAAGAGGCCATGAATGCCAGCTGAGACTATTATACCCAGCAAAACCTTCAATCACCATAGACAGAGAGAACAAGATATTTCATGACAAAATCAGATTTAAACAATACCTATTCATAAATTCAGCCCTATAGAAAGAACTAGCAGGAAAACTCCAACCCAAAGAAGTTAGCTATACCCACAAAACTATAGGCAATAGATAATCTCACAACAGCAAAACCTAAAGAAGAAACACACACACACACACACACACACACACACACACACACACACACACAATACCACTGCCAAAACCAAAACCAACAATAACAGGTACTAACAATCACTGGTCATTATCTTTTTAAGTCACCTATAAAAAGACACGGGCTAACAAAATGGATATGAAAATAGGATCCATCCTACTGCTGCATACAAGATACACACTTCAACTTCAAAGACAGATGTTACCTCTGGGTAAAGTGTCAGGAAAAGATTTTCCAATTAAATGAACCTAATAAACAAGCAAGTGTAGCTATCCAAATATCTAACAAAATAGTCTTCAAACTAAAAATCAACAGAGTTTAAGGAGGACATTGTATATTTATCACAGAAAAAAATCCATCAAGATGAAGCCTCAATTCTGAACATCTATGCCTAAAATACTAGGGCACCCACATTTGAAAAAGAAACATTACCAAAGCTTAAATCACACATCAACCCCCATGCACTAATAGTGGGAGACTTTAACACCCCACTTTCACTACTAGACAGGACTGCCACACAGAAACTTAACAGAAAAATAAAGGAACTAACAGATGATATGACTCAAATGGACTTAACAGATCATCTATAGAACATTCTACCTGAACACACAAAAAAAATATAGTTTCTTTTCAGCACTTCATGGAAACTTCTCAAAAATTGACCACATACTCAGTAACAAATCAAACCTTAACAGACAGAAAAAATTGGAATAACTCCCTGTATCTTATCGGATCACCATGACTTAAAGTTAGAATTCAACAGCAAGGTCAATTTCAGAAAGCCTACAAACTCATGTATATTGAACAATGTTCAACTGAATCATAACTGGGTCAAGGAAGGAATAAAGAAAGAAGTTAAAGACTTCTTAGAATTCAATGAAAATGAAAGCACAACATACCCAAACTTATGGGACACTTGAAAGCAGTGCTAAGAGGATAATTCAAAGCACTAAGTGCCTACATAAAGAACCTGGAGAAATCTCTCACATGCAACTTAATGGCACACCTGAAAGCCCTAGAACAAAAAAAAAATCAAATTCACCCAGGAGAAGTAGATGACAGAAAATAATCAAAATAAGGGCTGAAATCATTAAAAACAAAGAGAACAATACAAAGAATCAATGAGACAAAGAATTAATTCTTCGAGAAAATCAACAAGATAGACAAACCCTTATCCAAAGTAACCAAAAGGAAGAAAGAGAATATCCAAATGAACAAAATTGGGAATTTTGTTCTAATTATACACTTAGAAACTCCAGAGAATCATCGGGTCATACTTCAAAAACCTGTACTCCATAAAATCAAAAATCTAAAGGAAATGGACAATCATCTGAATAGGTACCACATACCAAAAATAAAACAAGACATGTTAAACAATTTAAATAGACTTTTAACTCCTAAGGAAATAGAAGCAGTCATCAAAAGTCTCCCAACAGAAAAAAAAAACAATAACACAGGGCTAGATGGTTACATAGAATATCAAAGAGGAATAATATCAATACTCCCTGAATTGTTCCACACAATAGAAACAGAAGGAACATTGACAAACTCTTTTTACAAAGTTACAGTTACCCTTATACCCAAACCACCCAAAGACACAACTAAGAAAGAGAATTACATACCAATCTCCTCACAAACATTGATTCAAACATACTCAATAAAATACTGGCAAACAAAATCAAAGAACACATTGGAAAAATCATCCATCATGATCAAGTAGGCTTCATTCTAGAGATTCAGGGATTGTTCAACATATGAAAACATGTCCATGTAATCCACCATATCAACAAAATGAAAGAAAAAAAGTACACTTTATCATCTCATTAGATGCTGAAAAAGCCTTTGATAAAATCCAACACACCTTCATGATAAAGGTCTTGAAGAGATACAAGGAACATACCTAAACTTAATAAAGGCAATATGCATCAAACCAACAGCCAACATCAAACTAAATGGAGAGAAACTCAAAGCAATTCTACTAAAATCAAGAACAAGACAAGGCTGACCACTCTCTCCATATCTATTCAATACAGTATGGAAGTCCTAGCTAGAGCAATAAAACAACAGAAGGAGAACAAGAGGATACAAATTGAAAGGGAAAAAAATAAATCAAACCTTTGCTATTTACAGATGATATGATAGTATACATAAGTGATCCCAAAATTCTACCAGAGAACTCCTACAGAGGATAAACACCTTTAGTAGTGTGGCAGGATACAAGATTAACTCAAATAAAACAGTAACTCTCCTATGTACAGATGATAAACAGACTGAGAAAGAAGTCAGAGAAACATCATCATTCAAAATAGCCACAAACAACATAAAATATCTGGGGGTAAATCTAACCAAACAAGTCTGTGTGACAATAACTTTGAAAAAAAACTTCAAAAACTAAGTCTTTGAAGAAGATATCGGAAAATAGACAGATCCCCATGCTCTTGGATAGGAAAGATCAACATAATGAAAATGACAATCTTACCAAAAGCAATCTACAGATTCAATGCAATCCCCACCAAAATCTCAACATAATTCTTCACACACCTCAAAAGAACAATAACTCAACTTCATATGGAAAAGGAAAAAGAAACCCAGGATAACCAAAACAACCCTGTACAATAAAGAAACTTTTGGAGGCATCCCAATCCCTGACTCCAAGTTCTATTATCAAGGTATACTAATGAAAAAAACTTGGTATTGGCATAAAAACAGATGGTGGACCAATGGAATTGAATTAAAAAACTTTGGCATTAATCTACATACCTATGAACACCTGATTTTTGACAAAGAAGCTAAAATTATATAATAAAAAAAGAAAACATCCTCAACAAATGATGCTGGCATAATTGGATGTTGACATGTAGAAGACTGCAAATAGATCCATATCTACCCCATGCACAAAACTCAAGTCCAAATGGATCAAAGACCTCAACATAAATATAGCCACACTGAACCACATAAAAGAGAAAGTGGGAAGTACACTTGAGCGCATTGGCACAGGAATCCACTTCCTATATATAACCCCAGTAGCACAAACACTGAAAGCAATGATTAATAAAAGTGACCTCCTAAAACTGAAAAGCTTCTGTAAGGCAAAGAACAGAGTTCACAAGACAAAACAGCAGCCTGCAAAATGGGAAAATATCTTTACCAACTCCACATCTGACAGAGGATTGATCTCCAAAATACACAATAAACTCAAGAAATTAGACATCAAAAATACCAAATAATCCAATTAAAAATGGGGTACAGATCTAAACAAAATTCTCAACAGAGAAAGTTGAAATGTCTGAAAGACACTTAAGAAATTGCTCAACATCCTTAGCCATCAGGGAAATGCAAATCAAAACAACACTGAGCTACCATCTTATACTTGTCAGAATGGCTAAGATCAAAACCACTGATGACAACTTATGCTGAAGAGGATGTGGAGTAAGGGGAGCACTCTTCCATTGCTAGTGGAAGTATAAACATGTACAACCACTTTGGAATTTAGCATGGTGCTTTCTCAGAAACCTGGGAATCAATCTACCTCAAGACCCAGCAATATCATTCTTGGACATATACCCAAAGGATGCACACTCATACCACAAGGAAATTTGCTCAACTACGTTCATAACAGCATTATTTAGACTACCCACAACCTGGAAACAACCTAGATGTTCCCCAAATGAAGAATGGATGAAGAAAATGTGATACATTTACACAATAGAATACTACTCAGTGATAAAAAACAATTATATCTTGAAACTTGCAGGCAAATGAATGAAACTAGAAAAAAAAGAACATCCTCAGTGAGGACCCAGACACAGTATGTACACTCTCATGAGTGGATATTAGACATAAAGCAGAGGATAACTAGCCTATAGTTCACAACCCCAGAGAATCTAGGAGAGGCATACATGAATTTCACTAGAAAGGGGAAATATACAAGACTTTTTGAGTAATTTGGGAAAATTAAGAGAGGGGGAGGGTAGATGGAAAAGGGCAAGGGAAAGGAGACAAGGGAGGGGAGATAGGGATTGGGCAAGGGGAGAAGGGGACAGGGAGGAGAACGTGAGGAATGGGATGATTGAGTTGGGGGAAGGATGAAGAGTGAAACAAGGAAAGAGAACTTTGATAGAAGGAGCCATTTATGGGGTTAGCATAAAAGCTGGCACTAGAGAAATTTCCAGGAATCCACAAGAATCACCCCAGCTAAAACTCTAAACAATATTGAAGAGGGTGCCTGAACTGGCATTCCCCTGTAATCAGATTGATGACTACCTTGTCATCATAAAACTTCTATCCAGTAATTAATAGAAGTAGATGTAAAAGATCCACGCCTAAGTACTGGGCTGAGGTCCTGGAGTATAATCAGAGGCTGTAGTTTCATTTCTTGGACAGCCAGACCAGAATAATTACACAAAACTACATTAATTACAACACTGCTAGGCCAATAGCTCAGGCATATCCCTACCAAGCTCTTACATCTTAAATTAATCCATTCTATTCTTTTATATTTTACTAAGAGACTCATGGTTTCCCAGTAAGTTTCTGGCATCTTTCTCCTTTGGCACCTACATGGTACCTCCTTGATTCTATCTACTCTCCCTATAGATCTCTGTTCAGATTTTCTGCCTGGCTTTACTCTGCTAAGCAATTGACAAAAACTGCTTTACTCATCAACCAATAAAAGCAACACATATACAGAAGGGCATCCCACATCACTGGAGTCCAGTTGAAGAGACTGGCCCTTTGAATATGAGTGACAGTTGTGTGACTTGGGCAGTTTGTGGCGCCATTGGCAATGGGATCAAGATTTATCCCTAGTGCACGAACTGGCTTTTTGAGGTTCATTCTCTATGGAGGGATACATTGCTCAGCCTAGATACAGGGGGGAGGTCATTGGTTCTGCCTCAAAGTGATGTGACAGACTCTGTTGACCTTCCATGGGAGTCCTTCCCTCGGGAAGAGTGGATGGGGGTTGGGGTAGGGATAAGGTCGGGAGAGTAGGAGGAAAGGGAGGGGGAATGAGATTGATATATAAAATAATAAAAAAGATTGTTTAAAAATAATAAATTTAAAAAGTAAATAAATAAAATTTTAAAGAAAGAAAATAATTTCTTTAGTTAACACATAAAATGTTTAATTATATCCTCAAACTTTTCATTTTTATAACCAAATAAAATTCAACCATGTATATTTGCTACATTGTCATTATGTTCATCTGTCCGTCAGTATCTTGTGTGACATATGGGCTACTGTGTTAGAAGCTACAATAAACATTGATGCTCGAGTCAAAAAAAAATACATTCAGATAATCAAATCAAAGCGTACAAGATCACCCTCCAGTTTTCTTAGTATTATTTTCATTGCTATTCTTTAGTAACTTTAAGAACTACAGAACAAAAATCAATTTCTTTTATCAATACAAATATGCATACATATATATTTCCCCCATTTCTTTTCCTAAACAAAGTTAATCTTGTTTTTTATTATCTAAAACAAGTTTTACTCAACAAATAAAAGTCATATAATAAAGAGATTATGGATATATTTGATAACTATTTCAGCACGGTTTACAATCATCATAATTTCAAAATGGATTGCTTTAATATCTGTATTAAAGAATAAGACATTAAAATAAAGCATTAGAATTTTATCTCATACAGTAGGTTAAAAAAATAGAGAATTGGAAGGAAAAAAATCATCAATAAAATCATTTCTAGGGGATAGGATCATATTTTTAATTGATTATTTTTACTAAAAAAATAAAATTCAAATTCTCTTAGAACCAATTTATAATAAAAATTAGAAATATTTGGATAATCACTATTCAGTAGTTGCCACTTCATAAATAAGTTTTTGTAATAATATATATGTTAGACATTTGAAATAATAATACGTATGAAACCCCCTTTTCAAAAGACTGCATATCTCTCTGGGGTCACAGGGTGGCTACTAAAGTGCTTACTACTTGGCAGCTTTTCCATCTGCCAGTGTGTACTACTGACTGGTTATAAATTTAATCACATGTCTTGAGAATCTGCACTCACCAGAGATTTTATACAAAATTACCAGATTTCCAGTTCTAATATACATAGTGATAGTTAAGATGGAAGATTTTGTAAAAGTAAAAACTGTGCCATCTTATCAATCAGCTTCATAGCTGATCTACACTTCAGTATCACAAATTAAAGGTAAGATTCTATCAAGAATTTAGAGACTGATTATGCAAGCTGCCACATTGAAAACTTATTATTTGTTAAGAAGCTTTATATCAATCTATGGGTGCAACCCTTGAAGTAGAAAGCTTATTTTATCCAAACTCTTGATGGGCATAGAATAGAACAATTAGACGTGGAATATTTCACCTTATGAGTTAGGCATCCTGGCCACCTGGTATAGCTTTCTAATGGAAATGTTGTAGAAGACCTGGAGATCAAACTTTATAAACAAGTTATCTGCACTGACTTTTGCTCTTCTAGCATCTCTCTGCCCTTTGAGACTCTCGTCTATGAACACCTCTATTTAGCACCTACCGGTTGCTCCTCACAAATTAATATACTTACACTCATGCCACCATGATGTAATGAGCAGCCTCTTGGTGATGCCAAATTTGTCAACCAGTTTCATGTTTGTTGTAGGTGGTATCTTTGAGGAGACAGATTATTGTCGGAATTACAGATGCCCATGTGGGGAGGAAAATAAGAGACTAAATGCAAATAAAAAGATAAAGAAATATACTAAAAATCAAATAGCAAATGCCAAATACAGCTCTATTCTCTCTGCCAAATCATTCTTTGGCAGCACCGATCATTTCTCTCCCATCAATACACAGGATGAGTAACTGTTGAAATCACTTATGACCACAGGAAAACATGTTGTGTCCTAATGTTTTGATAGGGTCAACCAGTTGATCCTGCATTAATGAACATGAGATAAAACATTAAAATGCAGTATTTAGATTTTCAGTTCTATTCACTTTAAAATTTTATCGGTATGGATGTTTTGCCTGCAGGTATGTTTGTACACCTTATACATACATGCCAAAAGAGGGTGTCACCATCAATGCTCTTAGCCACTGAACCATCTTTCCAGTCCTAACAAATTATTTTTGCAGTGGCTTTACCTTCCAACAGAGCCTTAATTTACACTCCAATTTGTCACATTTCCTCACTCATCCATCCCTAAGTGACTCGCACCTCATTCAGAGAGAGATTAAGACCTGGAATGAGGCTCTAGGGTTTAATGAAAAGTGGGAAATGAGTGGAACTCATGGAGGTAACGTATTGCTGAAAGGTGATGGGGGAAAAGAATAAACCAGAGAACTGGAATGAAGACACTTAAAATAAATACTAAAACTTATTTTTTAAAAAAAAAAAAAAGCAGTGTAAGTTCAAGGGTACCTTTAACAACCAGAATGTTAAACCACACCAGCTTAGAAATGGAGCCACTTCTTCTTAATGCCTCTGTGAACACTGGCATCTTTTCTAGAATATGCATCACTGGGATATTGGCTGAGAGATGACATCCCGTCACAGGAACAGCATAGAGCAGTATCAGCTAAAAGAGGAGCAGCTCACTCATATCCCTCTCTGAAAAGTAATGTCTTAACCATTAAGCTTTGGATTGCATTTGCCACTTAAATTCCCCACCTAGAGAGCTTCAACCTTTGGGGGAGAGTAGAATCCCACTGTTGCTTATTTGATTTTGCAAAACACCCTTCACTCTTCCTGAAGACATCTGTGTTATACACCATAACTTTTAATACAGCTTCTTTGATTTGTTCTTTTAACATTTCGAGTATAATACATCATGGAGAGATTCTGCTTTGATCATAAAGATTTGAGTTTCTAAATATGTGATTTGGTTTTGCCTGTCTGGTTCTTTGTTTATATTGGGGAGATTTTTCTGCCGTAATTTCATTAGATTTATCTTACTGTTTTGTTCTGCATTGTGAGTTCTTGGTTTGGTTTCTAGATTATGTCTCAGAGTTCATTGGCATTACTGTCAAGCTTGTTTGTTTCTTTTTCTTTCTTTTTCTTGTCTTTAGTGGTGTTTAAATGTATTATTTTCTCTCCCTTGACTAATAATTTTTTCTTCTGCCTGTTTGATTCTATTGGTGGTGGTTTCTACTGTGATTTTTAATTTTTTTTCTGATTCATTGTGTTACTTGCATTCATTTATTCTTTATTTTAAAATCTCAATTTTCTGCTGAATTTCTTTGCAATTCAGGTATTTCCATCATACATTTGCTAATTTTCTCGCCTGCCTTGTTGACTTTTCCCACTATGTTGTGGACTAGCCTATCCAGATACTATATAGATTTCCTTACTTCATCCATCTACTTGCTTGTATTCTCTTTGAGGTAATTAATCACATGTAGTAAAGTTTTAAAAATAAGCATCTTCTGTTTACTTACTTTGGTAGCTTTGATTTTAGTACTTAAGGAATTGTGATCTTTTTGAAGAATCATATTGCCTTAAGTTCTCTTGTCTTTAGTTGTGTTTGGTGTGCACATCCATGAGACAAAGCTTCTTCTTTCTCTCCCACCATGGGGAAACTCTGGGGCTGAACTGCTTTTGCTTGGTTTTCTTTCATTTCTTTTCCATGCCCTGTTTCTCTAAACTTCTTAACTCTCCTGTCGCTGCTTTGGTAAATTTCCAAAGCTCTTCTTCTCCCCTCACCTGTAATAGAACCTGGTTTCTTTGTTTGCTTGCTTGCTTACTTACTTACTTACTTGCTTGCTTGCTTGTTTTTCTTCCAAACAAATAAGATATAGTTTTAAATCTGCCACCCATACTTCACAGCTAAATATCGAAGCAATCAATGTAAAATTTTATTGCTGTTGTTTCTCTTCTCTTAGTTAATAATGATATTCACCTTCAGAAAGAAGGCCTGGCAAAGACAACATAAAAGAAGGGAACGCAGACCACAAAGCAGGGTGCTAAAGGAAGTTCCACTTGGTTTAACCTCATCGAAACTTTCCCCTAAACATAGCAATCAACAATTGTACAGTAGCACAAAGAAACTGAGGCATCACTGACCAATAGCAGTGGTCTGCCTCCTGCCTTTACCACATCAGACTCAGAATTTAAACCCAGACAGACCCCAAGGAAGAAGTAACTAGTATCTATAGTAAGTGATATTTTGGGGAATCACCCCTATATGAAGCACATTATAATAATACTTCAATAATTATCTATTGATAATCAATTCTGAAAATGCTACTGTGGTGTAACACTTCCCTGTCCCTTTGTTCTCTCCACTGCTGTCCCATAACCATGTCCACACTCCAGAAGTCGATGAAAAGTAGCCAGGCCTCCAGAAACATTTTGTATCTGTTTACATATGTATGGGGTATTTTGCCCACACATATGCCCAGGCACCATGTACATATGCCTGGAGTCTGCAGAGAGTGAAAGAGGGCATCGAATTTCCCTGGAACTGAAGTTATAAGTAGTTAGAAGTGGTTGTCTGGATGTTGAAAATTGAAGCTGAATCTTTTGGAAGAGCGGCCAGTCTCCTTAACCACTGAGGTATCTCTTCAGTCCTCTCTTTCAAGTTTTATGATGGATATTTTGTGCATTGGACCAGCCTAATTTCGGAATGATATTCTTTCTGCATTAGCTCTTTCATGGGTGTGTTCATTTTACAAAATTATGAATCAATTAATTTGAAATATTAATGGTATAAAATTCAATGTGTATTCATGGTGATAATCTACAAGGGAATGTCAGGTCCCTGGCCCAATTATGTGTACTTACTGAAAACACACTCACAAATGAATAGAACTCAAGATCATCAGTTCTATTAATTTTAATGTTCCCAAGATGAGTCGGAATTTTAAAAGAAAATGGCTCATTTGCTTAGATCTCTAGCTTTGGAAGTTGTTTTAAATTAGTGAAATTGGCTGTCCTGAATGTTTAAGTTGATGTAGAGTTTTCTTTCCACTTATGAGGATCCTTCCAGTGACTAAAGAGGTTCTTAATTTTATTTTAGTATTAAATAAAAAACTTCCCTCAACGTTTGATATTTTAATTGAAAATGCAAGCTTTGCCTTGCGTTACTCAGCTGAAAATTGTGTTTCAGCCACTCAGGACTGAGCTTGATCAGTGTTCTAATATCTCTGTGAATTGCTGCATCATTTCCCTACTGCTCAAATCTAAAATATTCTCTGACAATAAACATTTAAGAGGATGGATCCACAACACTTTCGGCTGATAGCATTCACCATAATAAAATAAAATCTTATAATAAATATGCAAGATCCATTTCATCAGAATATTCTCAGTTGCCTCTGAATTTTAGCAAAATATTTTGATGTGATAGATACAGTCTTGTACACATTACTTTCCAGAGAAACAGCCTAAGTCAAACATGTGTTGGTTTAAACATTCAATGTTTCTTTATTCCTAACACTTATTTTCTTATTTACAGTAGATTCAGCTACATGGGACTCTACACCTATTCATATGTGATGAAAATTGTGGTATGATTTAATGTGGCATTTATATGTCTTTATTCTCATACAGTAATTTATAACGAATGAACACACACACACTCACATACACACACACAATTTTGACAAGAAGTATCTGTCTCTCCTAAAGATAGATATCTTGAAGGCTTTGTCCACAGCTAGTAGCCTATTGACAAGGTAACTTCTATCCGTGGATTAATACAACAGTGAGTTCAACCTTAATGATCCACTAGTCGATGGCACATAGTCAGAGAATGTAGAACAGTAACAGTGATTCTTTGAAGTATACATCTTATTGTTGGTCCCTTCTGGTATCTCCCCACCCAGTCTCTCTCTCTCCCCATCCCCTCTGTGTGTGTGTGAGTGTGTTGAATGTACATGGTCATGTTCACCATCTTTAGTCATTAGAGAAATTCTAACTAAACTGTACTAAGATTGTAGCTCAT